>NC_141157.1:25844515-26144515 GCF_053477565.2 Lygodium microphyllum
TTTGAAGTAAAAAAAATAGGAGATAAAAAATTTATTAATCAGTACCCTATGTCTCTAGCTACCACATATTCACAAATTATTGACCTATGTTTGCCTAGAGTGGACTAATATGCAATCAATAAAAAATCATATGGATCTTTGTCAGTCTAGTATTCTTTAGCTCACAATATTAAGGAGTCTAAGAATTTCTTTACCTTATCTTTTTGGTAATAAATAGACCATCCAAATTACTCAATCAGAACATATTTTCTAACTCACAAATTAATCAATTGCAACTAAGTTATAGCAACACAAATAATTTGCAACTTATCCTCATTATACGTTTGAAGTCCCCTCTTATTAATATTCCAACTATAATGTCAACTAGTTTCTATATGTAATACATTATGTTAGATGTTGGTTAGCATTTAGCTTTTGATTAGTCATAAGCTACTTTCATAAGGCCCAAGGTGCAGTTGAAGTAAATGTTTGGGGGAGAATAGCAGAAGAAACTTGCAAAACATTGTAGGATCAAAAGCAAGAAATGAGGTTGTATGAAATGGGCTGCATGAAATGAATAAAGTAGACCCATGTAATTAGCACAAGTTCAAGTGACTACTTACTTTGAGGGCTCCCATTTGCACAATATGGTGACTATTCCAACATTTAGTGCTAGGAAAAACAAGTCCACAATTATATCTAGATATGGCCATTTAACTAGGAGTGGAGAGGGCATGTGCACATGTGCATGCATGTTGGGGGTGGGTGGATTCTTAGATAGTTTGAGTTCACCTCCATAAGCTTAATTCCAATCTTACCAAATTTGAGATTATACTTACAAGCTCAATCTGAAACACCTATAGCAAATCTTGACTTTCTCACATTCTCCAGTATAAATTTCATGAGAATATAGGCAACTTTCTATATGTCATAGAACTCCCTACTATCACAAGTGGGGAATGACATTCTTAATTTCTCTTATATAAGGAATATTGAAAGAACATAGGGACTCTCTATAGTGATATATGATTCTCTACTTTAATAAGTGGGGAATCACATTCTTGTATTCTCTTATACATGGAATTTTGAAAGAACATAGGAAAATTTCTATATTGACCCATAATACCCTACAATTACATGTGGGGAATGAAATTCCCTAGTTATATGTGAGGAACACATACATTAGTACATAGGCAATACTTGTGAAATTCCTACATTTCGCAACTATATAGAAAATTATAAAAAGTTCCATGTGTAGGTTGAGTGTACAAGTATTGTCGAAACACATGTATCATTAGATGGCAGAAGAAAAATATTCATTGATTTAATTTCCAAATAAGTATAGCATTGACAAATGACATCCCATAAAACTACATGGATTAATGGTAAAGAGCAAAATCCAAAAATAGAAAAATATATCAATAAATATCGCAAAATTTGAGTCCATGCATAAGATGAGAAATATATCAAAGGAAGCCTATATAGAAAGAGCTTGCATGGACCATAGGACCAAAAAAACAAGGGATGCGTGCTTCGAAAATCTAAGTGATTGCTATAACTCCTCTCCTGTTTGAGAGTTCCTCTCGACGCAATGGAGCATTGGAAAAACTATACAATATAAAAAAATTGAATGTAAATCCATATAACATAATATATCATTAAAAAACTAGAAACTAAAAACAGGGAAAAGGCATAACTTACCAGACCACCATATATATACAATTGATCGATAAGATAAGTGAGGCCATGCTTATCTGCATGACAAGTCTCCAATAAAACAACCAAAGGTAAATCTATATAACATAATGTATCATAAAAAACTAGAAACTAAAAATAGAAAAAAGGCATAACTTACCAGATTGCTGCGCATATACAATCAATCAATAAGAGAAGTGAGACATTGGTTCTCTACATATCGAGTCTCCAACCCTATGTAATTATAGTTTATGATCGAGTGATGTAAGGAAAATAAAGTAGCATTTTTAGAAATAAGATTATTAATACAAGTGATTGCTATAACTGATTGTTGTCTACTAAGAGTTCGTCTCGATGCAATGGAGCATCGAATGGACTCTACAATATAAAACACAACCGAAGGTAAAACTATATAATATAATGTATCATAAAAAGAATAGAAACTAAAAATTAAAAAAATATATAACTTACCAAATCATTGTGCATATACAATAGATTGATAAGAAGAGAAGTGAGACTGTACTTCTCTGCATAGCGAGTCTTCAACCCTATGGAATTGCAGTTTATGACTGAGTGCTATAAGGAAAAAAAGTAGCATTGTTAGAAATAATATTAATAGTACAAGTACTATACCAAATAGGAAAGTAAATGTAACCAAAAGAAAACTTATGAAATCCTCCAAACAAGTTTCACGTTCTCCACTCCCAAGATGATGCATGATCCTTACCTCTAATAGTATCCTTGCTGCTTCATGCTACTGCTGCCCCCATCGTCCTAGAGAGTCAATGGCCTCCTCCTTGAGTCGTTGCCAATCCTTTGTATCTAACAACTCATTCTACTCTATATTGTATATATTCATCTGTCTATGCAATATATATGTATGCACACAATTCATCATCCATCTAGTGGAGAATGAATCAACCATTGTAGGCACTGAGAACTCCTTGTGTAGGAATACAATCATATACTCCTGGGCTTCCTCTGACATGTTTTTTCAGTGTTCTAGAGCATTGTGCCTAAATATCTATTGCCACAACTTCCTCATACGTGCCATCACTCTCTCCTCCCCTCAATATTCATGATCACGGTATTGATTTTCTTATCAACTAAGTATCCATGCCTCTGGTGGGGTGGGTTTAGATATACCCTCTCCCATCTACAAACAACACTTTTTGGCATAACTAGGAGACCCCTATTTTTTAGATATACCTATAGGGGTGGTATCTCTAAGAGTTGCATCCATAAGGGTACCACCTTTGGATGGTTGAGCGAAACTTAGAGTCAAGGGAGTATATATCCCTATAGATGTAGCAAATTTTGAAGGTGATAAGCTTCCATTAGACCGAGGGGATGGGACACTATATTGGTGTCTCCATAGCATTCACTTAAGCCACTCTCTCTAGAACTGGTGCATGGAAGTGAGGAGTAGCAACTAATTGTGGGGCCACAACATATGTATCTCCATAATGCTCCCCAAAACCACCCCTAAAATGAGGAGGAGAGGAAGTCTATGACTCTCTAAGGCATCCATCACCTCCATTGATTGAGGGAGGCATTCTTGAGTCTCCCTTTATGGTTAGCCTAGATTATTCATTCCACTTACTTTTATGCAGATTGACATGATAGAGTGTACCAATGTAGAACACATTGAACATCCAGACAAAGATCGAGATAACTCCTAGTGTCTACCGTATCTCTAAAGCTCACCATTTGGTCTAGAGACATATGCTTGAAGATCTTCTAGAGCTCCTTATCTATCATCCCTTGGCTCATCCTACTCTCTAGATTATCTATCGTGACCTACAAAACCAAAATAAATATGCTAGCACAATCAATATAAGAGTGAAAACAAAGTACGATAATATATATTTGCAAAGAAGGATGTTAGTTTAAAAAGATGTGATAAAATATTGATAAAATAAATAATCACAAGTATGACCAATCCTAATATGGCTCCACAACAACCTCTAAGCATTTCTCAGCATACATTGGAAGGTCTATGAATAGATCCCCATAGAAAGAGGATTCTACTTCATTCTCAAAGTATTCTTGTACCCTATACTCTTTGCCTAGATTTCCAGTGATTGTCTCATCTGCACATTGCAAGCTCTCCTTATTCTCTACCCCTTACAACAATGACTCCTCTATCTACATACTCTCCTTGTGTAAACTAGGAATATTGCTTTTATGATACACTCGAACACTCCGAGAGATTGATGGCACAACATACTACTAATAACATTGACTTGGGTTTGGGTAGAAGATTACTTATTCAATAATATGTCACGAGAGCTTGCTCCGAAGAACAAAAAATACTTGTGGCTGCTTTGTGTTATGGATAAATTAATTAAAAATATCATGCACCTATTCATAGTGATATGATAAGACAAAAGTGTCTTATAGATTATTCTATCTTTTCTCAAAGTCTAGCTCTAAGAATCCAAAGGGTCCTTGTCGAACAATTACCCCTACTCCTTCAATACTACTTTAAACCATTGTACATTGAATATGATTATGGATTCAAAACAACAATAGTAAAATCTTATCATGATAAAGTAAGGCTTTCAACTCTACATTCCTCTCTAACTATCATGCTATCAAGCACATTGATCACCTATTTTATTGAACCCCTTTGGCAAATGAGCTTCACAAATCTCACTAGTTATTCCACAAACTACCTAGTTCTCCATTGTAGGTTATGCATAAACCAACAAGTGTACTTATCTTAACCCTCTTTGTTTCACCAATAAGATATATGCTTGGACTCTTCAACTGATATTCACTCATTTGCATCTAAGTCCACAATTAATCACTATTAGTTCATTAAGCTTCAATAGTGATGGGTAGTGGTTGAGAAGAAGAAGAAGAAAATGAAGTTACCACTCCACTCAATCTCACAAACTCTTTAAGTCTCATAGGATCAAAAAGAGAAGAACATTAACTACTATTTTTTAGATCTTTTTATCGATGGGTGTTATTAAATACAAAAGGTGTACAAATGGTGGCATTTTTTTAATATTTATAGGCCCAAAATCTATACCTATGACTTCAGGGGATTTTATATCTTTTTGTCTCATACTTAACATAATATTTGAGCCCTAGGGTGGAGATCATCTGATTTGATGTTTACTAGGCTAGCTAGCCACTAATAGTGTATTACAATAGCTAGCCACTAAAGTTATTTTGAGGGAAAAAAAAAGGCATCCCTTTGCCTTCACCTATTACACCTGATGACTATATCTAAATCTATATCATCTAGAGATGAGCTTGTTACCTAGCCTATTACCTATTCTACATGGCTTATTTTGTTACCTAAACAAGGTAACTTAATTTAAATTATTAAATTAAGTTACCTAGCTTATTTTGTTGAGTTGGAAAAATCAGTCACACTTAGAAATGATTATAATAGTTAGAGTTTAAGACTTATTTTATTCTATGGTGTCGCTAATTTTGCTTCATATATCTTTACCTTGAGAAGAATTCCCTAGCTTCTTCTGCATCCAATTCACCTCTATCTACTGCGACTTTTCTAACACAACCATAGTAGCATATCATAGCTTCAAAAAGAAAATTACATACCACACTAGTAGTCTTCACTTGCAAATCCCGTCCTTCTAAATGATTTTTAAGATCTTCTCTTGTAAGAAAAATGCATCACATTTGGCAAAGATCCACATGCATAGTCACCAAGTCAACGACTCACTTATAATACATTGCCAATGGATATGTAGGATGTCACCCATCATAAAATTGCACTAATGTATACATTTTCCAAGTAGCACAAGTTTCTATGAACTATATACATCTTTATACATACCTTTTCATCATTATTTTTCTTTATTTTTGCAAATGTAGCCTAAATACCCCTATGGCCAATGTTGTGCTAGACAATGGAAGTGCACATTGGATGAAATGTTGAAGAGATAGAGGTCCAAAGAGTCATAGGTTATGGGCCATGATCTAATAGTCATGTCTTATCAATTCTATCAAGACTGAGAAACACAAATTTAAGTGCAATTACTTGTACTCTATATTCATTCTCATATTCTCATGAGAAATAATCAACGAGCAAATAGTTCGATATGGTACTAAACACTATGGGTTTTGAGTATTAATGGATATATTCTCTGATTTTGATTATTCTCCTATACTTACTGCACAATGTGAAAATGCTAATCATGTGTACAATTCCCTATGTTGTATTCAAATATGGTGAATATCTCTTGTTTTTTAGTACATTTGTTGTTGATTACACTTGTCACCTCTTCTTACTCTTGTGGTCATGTGGTGCTCACATTGTAAGCACATGTGGGTGACTCCTCTGACAATTCTAGGATTATTCATCTCTCTTAGTGATGAGGAGCCAAACAAAGATGGGATTTGTGGGTGGTCCAAATCATAGTGTTCACATTCAATTCTTTCGAATCGATGCTCACCATCATCTTTGCTGCTCACTCCCAAAACACCACTAAGGCTTACACATCAAGTTTTCTCCTTGATAATTCTAGTTGTTGTTGTTCCTTCTATCCCATCTTTCTCTCTCACAATGGCAACTCAAGTGTCATTTCCCAAGTTCATGGGATTGGTTTCATAAGATTTGGATGCCTTTCTTTGGTAGTTCCAAGTGGCTCATGTTCTCAATTTTCCAATCGAAACCAATCCATCTTACAAGTTAGTCATGTTTGAATCTAGTATGTGGAAGAAGGTAGCTGCATGGTTGGTGGAGGAGTAAAGGTGGGATACTTTTGATTTTACAAAGGTGGGTTTTGGCAAGAGATCCCAACAAGGTCAAAACTTAAAAGCATTAATCATTAGAACGTAGAGTAGGCAATCAATCAAGCAAGAGATTAAATTCTTATACCTCCTAGTAATAGGATTAATGCTTAGCAAGAGGATAAGAAGAAGGAATCAACAATTTGATTAATATCTTTAATCATTGTTGATCAACGACTTGGACTATTGTATTTAATGGAATTCCAAGTAATGGATAGTTAACACTAATGTAGACTCCAATTTCAACAACCCTAAATACTCCTCAATTCTCAAATAGAAAAAATTCAACTACACAAAGTAAAATACCCAAATTAAGATACCATAGTTGAAGGAAATCAACTCATCAATTATTCTCGATCAAGAATCTTATCACAGTGCTTGCAATTCTTGGATATGGATGTAAATTTTGGCATTAATTGAGTGAAATCCCTAATCTTGAAGCCTAAATAGAAGATATTTAGAGATCACTGCTATCCATGATGCATAATAGGAGAATAAAGCTCAATAGGAGGCAAAATAAGCCAAGTCTTCGTTGTGATGATAGAAGGCGGGTTGTAATAGATTCCTAAGAGCATTTATAATTTATATAGAGCCTTTATTTACACTAATATTTAAGTAAAATATCACTACTATCTATAGTCTACCATATCTCTAGTTTGCAAGCTTCAAGAGGAGAAGAATATTTTCCTTCAAGAGGAGCAATGGCTTTTTTAGTTTACAACCATGGTGTAAATTGACATCGAGCAATAGTAGATACTTCCTAATGCTCCAAATCTTGGAAAAGATGAAGGTGTTGTTTTCTTACCTTGAATTGAAATAGTTATTGAAGATATAAGAGCTCAAACTTGTGTAATGGAGCTTTAAGAGAAGTAGTCTAGCTTGTAAAAATTTCCTCAAGCATGAAATAGCTCTCTAAAGAGCAATCAAATGTGGTATGAACCTTGAGATTTAGATCCAACCTTCACCCTATTGCTATTGCAATTCGCACTAAATGTCTTGACAATATGCGTTGACCACAAGTTGTGCATGATGGCCTAAATGGTACTTGTTGTACTCCTTGAGTAGTAAGGTTTCAAGCTATGGATGTATGCTTGAGAGAACTAGCTATGATAAAGAGATTTGAAGCTCCAAGAATCCATAGAGGCTTGTAGGAGCCTTGAAGAAGAAAGGGGAAAAGCTCTCTTGCAAAAAGTAGTAAGAACTTTAACCTTTATTAAAGTCTTGTAATCCCATTTTGTCAAGTCACCACCAAACTTACTTGAAAAGTTGTTTGACCTACTAAAATAGCATGGTGACTGCCATTTTTTCCATAAGACCTTATAAGTGCCTCCAATTATGGTGTCTTGTAACTATAGCAATCCTACAAGTCACTACTAATGAAAATCCTTGACTTCTACATGTAGTGTCTATTTGAGATAGGATCTTATTATGTAAAATAGGGAAAATATATGTGGAAAATGAGAAAACCAAATGGATACAGATCGTAATCTCTAATAACACTTGTAAAGAATGAGAGAAAACCTACAAAGGAGGAATAAAATCTAGTAAAGAAAATAGATAAATTGAAAGTAGAGAGAGAAAACAGAGCAAATCATTAAAGCTGAAGGAGAAACTTTGTGACGTCAAAGAGGATCTTGTATTATTGACTAAATGAATGAAAAATTAATCCTCTTACATTTTATACTCAAGTTAGGGTGGCTAGAGTATTTTCTCTCTCTAAAATAAGATCTATTTTCCCTTCATTACATGCCATGTTAGTTGGGAACCGCATGATGGCTCATCATTCTTGTTTGTGTCTCGAAACATTGTACCACTATTGAAGTAATAACCCAAATGGAATAATGAGTGAGTGCATTTAAGAGGTGCTACATAGGCCAAGCTTGCTGAAACTAGAGCCACTTGAACTTGAATAGTAGCCATCATAGGAATTTGGGAGTCAAGAGTCCCAATGTTGGAATGATAGAATCTTAGGACTCATTAGACTCTTCTAATACTAGAAATGTGCACACTGACCCACACATGGTAATGAATAATTAGACACTATTGAGAATGTGTGAAAGGAGAGTGCCCTAAAGTTTCCTGAGATAAATTAATTATATTTAGATCTATAGAGAACACCTAGATTAGATGACTCCGCCAAAATTTGAGCTTTCCTAGAAGCTTGCCCATCTGAGTATTGAACATCAAAACTAGTATATCACAATTTTATTCCAAGTACATGAAGCGGAGTGAAGCCATAGCAGATCTACAAGGACAATGGTGAGGCCTTTCAACCTCTTAAGTTTCATTATTGAGTCTTCTATGTTTTGAGTTGATAAAGGATCAAGAGCACTTGTTGGCTCATATAACAACAATACCTCAGGATCATTTGACAATGTTCTTGCCAGTGCTACTATCCGAGCTTGACCAACTGACAACCCAACAACAGACTATGTTGCAAAGGATGCATCCAAAACTGCTAGCTTGAGCAACTCCATGACTTGGGATTCTAAAAGATCACACCCTCTAAGACTCTGTTCATAGTTCAAGTTCTTAGACACAGTTCCATGATTTTTGCAAAGTTTGTGCTATCAAATGGCTTGTCTAGGATGTGCAGGAGATGTTCTTGGTCATTGTCTTTCTCTTTGAGATCAAAATAATTCCCAAATAATAGAGAAATTTTAGGAGGCATGGTGAAGTGGCTGCAAGAGGAATATTTAAGAAAAGGAAAGCAGGGAACCTCGTATGCAAATAAACGGAGCCAGAAGAGGGATTAGAAGGCTATACTGGTTACATGTGCTATCACGTCTTCCAATACAAGACCAAAGGCTACCAGTATCATTTTCTTTCATTGAAGCTTAGCTCAACAGGCGGCACCAGTTGGAGGCACAACCCTAGAGTGGAGGGGAAAGGCCAATGTGTGTCCATTCCTATATTGCATAGCCCCCCTCTCGATGTTTTTTTTCATTCTGAATTTTTTTGCCTCATCTCCTCCAAAATCGTCATAGATCATAGCTTTTTCATAGCTACCATTAGCTTTGATTTCCCCATAATAAAGCTTTTCCAATCATTGATAAGCTAAATCATTAGCTTATGATTTATTCCAATGATTTGTTTTTGTATTCACACTTTCAAGAAGGGAATCGATTTTATTTAGTAACCATTCACACCCTTTTTCATGGAAGGATTTGGGTTTGATCGAATATAATCTTATGCATCTTCTTTCCCCGGGTTTTTGATAGAATCATTCCAAGATGTTTCTTCAGTTTAAGCAAGTGCTCTTCATGACTTTCCCTCTTGACTTTGGGTTAGATGGCAGAGTTTGTATGGTCGTAAGAATCCCATACAAATATGGCATTTCCGCTTGTCTTGACATCAAACTGCATACAATAAAAACCTTTTTCATCATTTTAGAAGTTTCTGGATGCATAAACAATGTAGACACACAAGCAAGCATTCATATGAGCTCCACACACATAGATATACACGCGGGTTTTTTGTGCTTGAGTACTATTCAATGAATACAAAAAATTTAGGATGGCATCAAGCGATCAATTTTTCAAACTAATAGTTCAAACTGAATGGCAAACAAAAAGACACACACAATGGGAAAAAATCCCTAATGATGCTAACTAATGAGTTCAAATTCATGGAAAAAAACTCTACCCTCAAGTTCACTAGCGATGGACACACAACATCACGACATCCACCCCCTCCTAACCTACACATCCTCTAGATGGGCCACAACTACCCATCCTCATCACTACCAAGCTCAACCGTCAACTCAATCTCCTCATCTTTTGTAAAATCATCGACTATATCCACATCCTCATCTATATCATCTCTTGTCTCAAATCCATCATAAAACTCATCATCCAACTTATCAACTGCATAGGATGCATCATCTCTCCTCTTGAATAGTTTGATTCTCTTTCTTGCAGAAATTTGCAAGGTTGTACAATCAAGCTCTTCTAAGGCATACATAGCATTGTCATGTACATGCTCCACCAAATAAGGACCAAACCATCATCTCAGAACCTTGCAAATAATACTATGCTGGTTTTCTAGACTACTATTGTAGACCAACACCCAATCTCTCTAGGTCTTAATCTATGTCTACTATCAAATCAGTCTTTCTTGTGAATTCAGACCTCTTTCATCTTCTAGACAGCTCTCTCAATATCTTGAAATCTCCTCTCCAACTGATAAACATGCATGAAGAGCCATAAAATCCTCTCTAAACAACTCATCCTGCTTCCATGATAAAGCAGTCCAAGTGAGTGTGCAAGTCTCTATAGGCATGAGTGGTTTCTGACCATGTATCAACTTAGTTGGCATATAACTTGTGGTCACAATGTGGGTAATGTGATCAACGCATAAGGTGTAAGGCAACAATCATGCCACTTCCACTACATGCTTTGGCCAAGGCTTTCACAATCGGCGAATGGCCTCTCTCGCTCTTTGTGTTGCCTTCTGGATTATATGCTAAAGTCAAAGCAAGTTTAATGCCAAGGTGAAAGAGAAACTCCCTAGCCTCATCAGCATCTAGCTCACCTCTATCTATTGTAATTTTCCCAATGCATCCATACTTGCAAATAATATCATCCAATAAAAACTTACAGACTATTGAAGTAGTCTTCATCCTCAATGCTCTTCCTTGAACCTGATTTGTGAGATCCTCTCATGCCTAAACAATGTAACACATCTGCCACAATCCAATAGGCATAGTAATCCAATCAAGAACCCATTTGTAGTAGGAACATAGCGGATAAGTAGGGTGAAGCTCATCTCTATACCTCACTTAAAAAAAATCTGACGATTAGTGCATGTCTCAACAAACTTTGAGATATCTCTATATATGCCTCTCCACCAATAGCACTCTCTAATCTTCTCATAGGTTGCCCAAACAGCTCTATGTCCTGCCTAAAGAATTTCATGAAACTCTCTCATGATTCACACCTATGAAGCTTTGTCACATACAACTCTTAATGGCTGTCCTTCTCACTTCCATGGATGCTTCCAAAGCATCCCACTACAAGAAGCAGCCCTCTTGATTTTCTTGAAGTCCACATTGGTCCATTCATCCTGTCTAGACATGATACACAAATAACGGCTAATCTGCAAGTACTCTCCTATATACAAAGACTCATCAATGCTTTGCAAAGCAAATACATAACAAGTATGATTAGCATGCATGGCAGAAAGATCACCCCATCATCAACATCATCAATGCAAGAAGAATCCATATCAACATATTGATTGTTGGGTTTTCTTTACCTGCTATGTGCATGAACTCAAGATTCATGGATTTTATGTACCCAATCCACTTAAGCATGGCAATGTCTAGAGTAGAACAACTTGTGATCATAGCTAGAAGAGGCAAGCGCTCTTGACCAGCACATCATCACCAATGAAGTACTTTTTATCATTCTTGAGAGCCTTGACAACTCCCAAGAGCTCCCTCTTAATCTATGGATACTTGCGTTGTTGTTTGTTTAGAACTTTTTCCCCAAACCAAATGGCATACCTATTTCCATCTACATCATACTGGCCAACAAAACATCCAATGCCGATAGGGTTATTATCAATAGTGAGTACAGTAGGTCGGAGCACACTCATAATCTACTTTTTGAAGAGTGTCAGAGCAGCTCTCAATAATCTCTTTAGCTTCTAGATAGCTCTAGTGTGTCTCATGTCCCAAGAAAAATGCTTCCCTTTCCTCAAGAGCTAGTAGAGATCGTCTACAATATGAGAGAAATGAGGAATCCAAAGAAGATAAAATAAACAAGCTCCAAGAAACGTATGAAAATACAAAGTAGAAGAGTAAGTGTCTGCAATCTTATCTATGGCATCAACATTTATAGGGAAGACCTCCTACCATAATAACCACATATATGTCCAACAATCAAAACCTCTGTGGCACCAAAAAGAGACTTCGACCCTAACAAGGTCAAATTCACTACCTCTAGCCTACAAATAATCCTCTCAACATCTCTGATATGTGTGACAACAAATTTTCTACATCCATGATCATCTAAAGTCTCATCCTTCTCTTTCTCCAAACAACCCTTGGATAGGAAAATCATCAATGAAAGGCATGGTAAGATCTAGAATAAAATCCTGTAAGACCTTGTTCATCCCATTCATCATATGGGCAATCGAATTACTAGCTCCCTACAGAAGTGTACACATCTAGACAAGGCCTAAAGGTGTCTTCATAGTAGTCAAATCTCTACTCTCAAGGGAAAGCTAGAACTAGTCATAGTCGGAATAAAGATCGCAAAGTGAATAGATAGCACATCTAGCAAAAGCCTCTACGAACTCATCCGCAATAGGTCCTACACCAACATTTCATACAGTGACCCTATTCACTGACTGTAAGTCTTGTATGAATTAGAGTATCCCATTCTTCTTGGGAATTGTAAACCATCTTTTAGAATACAGAGCTGAAGATGGTTCTAGAATCCCCATCCTAATCCACTCATTTAAAAGCTCCACCAATTTTGGCAAGTGAGCCCTAGGCATCAAAATAGACTGTAGATTCCAAGGAGCATGCGGAATGGTAAAAATAACCATAGGCATCAGAACCCTAGGATCAACGCAACCTATCTCATGTGGGAAAAAAGTGAAGGCTCTCCTATGTTTACTCAACATCTTCTCAAGACATTTCACCTCTGCTAGAAGTAAAAAATCTTTAGTCTTAATCTTTATCTCCTTGAGTGTCTCGGCTGCTAACCTGTGCCCAAATTCTACAAGATCTTGCAAAGGAGGTTGCATAGCTACTCTCTTAATCATCTCATCATTGTCCACAGTAGCGGTCTTACAACTAGTCTGACTTTCTTATCAACTTTCTTATATTTTATCTATACTCTGGCTTCTTTGCTGCAACCTGCAAATTTTAGCCCTTGTTGTAAATACCTTTGTAAACACAAATTTTGTTGTGTATAAACAACACCCAACTCTTTTGACTGACAAAAATTAGCCATATCTTTTTTGGAATTCATATGAACAACCCAACACTAAGGTTCACAACTTACTTCAGCCCTGTAAATCATGTTTGCTACCATAAGTCAGCACCCTGTAAATCTTTTTACTAAAATATTTCAACAAATAATACTTTTTGCTGAGAATTCTCAACACCCAAATTTTCTTGCAGCATGAAGTCAGCAATTTCACAATACATCACCAGAGAATGAATTTGTAAGACATATGAAAGCTCTTGATTTTCAGTTTTCAGTAATGTTGAAAGATCCACCATAATATTCGAACATGACAACCCATCATAGAGACCATCTACCTTGTCTTCATCCTATAAAAGACCTGTAAGCTTCAATTGTTTTTCTTTTCTCTTCAAGTACTGCCTAGTAGCTCTAGGCATGTCCATAATATGTTGAAAACACAAAGTACTTTCAGCAAAAACACCATAAACTCTTGAGAAAAAACTACTATTGCTAGGAGGCAAGAGCTTTCCCTGTCTCATACCACTGTCATCTCACAAGACAGTGGTACCTAAAAAAAATTCGGCTCTCCTACTGGAAGATGGGAATCCCTCAAAGAATTCTTATTTTATTGACGGTTGACACAAACTGTCATGAATTGGACATTCCTCTTTCCATCCTTGCTTTGAATCCACGCATAGGTCGACTCATCTTCCAAAACCTTAGTCTCCATTCGAGACTTAGTAATGAATGGCCACCCCAAAATAATAGGATAGGAAACAAGAGTTATGAACAAAGAAATGATAAGTCTTATCCACATATCTAGTAGAAATCTTCAAGTTCAGACAAGTAGCATACAAATCTCCTACAGTGCTATTGGCCACACACATGTGCTAACCATGATCCACATCAAGTGACCATCTACCAGTATCCACGCACTATGACATTAATCTCGGAGCCATGATCCAAAAGAGCAACATAAGGGTCTCCACCTCACCAAGCTTGATTATCGTCTCCATAGTCGTACAAGCCTAACGACTACGAGAAAATTGGCTACGAGGCACCAATCTAGGCACATCATCACTCTCCACATACTGTACGGGCTGAAGTAAAGGTTGAAGAGTCTTCTTAGACTGCATATATAAATCTCTATCTGTAGACTCCTCAATAATCTCCTCATTAGAATTAATCTCCTCAATCTGTAAGCCATAGATAATAGGCTTGACAGTTACTAAAGCCTCACGATGGATCATATCATGTGTCGGCTCTTCAATAATCTGTTGTTTTCTTTTAATGATGTTGATAATAACATCATGAAATTCTCTTTTGGAAATTCCCAAGACTTCTCCAAGTGTGAATTCAATTTTGTAATTAAGAATGTGATCCTAAAGCACCTTCTTGAAGTTCGTAGTTGTCTCAATGTTAGAAAGTAGCTTGAATCTAGGTTGCTTTTTTGGCTTCAGATCCTTTGTCTTCAGGGCTTTCTAATCTTCTTGTACTTTCAGCTTATGAACATCAGCCATAATTTGCTCTAGTCCTGAAGAAGAAGGTTGAGAAATCAGATCACTCCTTCTAGTCACCCTCTTCGAACCTAAAGGATGATCATCTCTTTTTCCCTTCTCCTCAACAAGCGCTTCAAATCCCTAATATTTTTCCATATAGGCATAGATAGAAAAGACATCAATCAATCATCCCATCTAGTCCCTTTCCTGATCTCATCACCTATGGTTGAAATTTAGGATGTTGAAGCTTTCCCCTTTTCCTCTACATGCAATGCATAGGAACATAAAGAAGATTTGTCCTTCGGCAACTGCTCTAACAACTGAAGGCCATAGACAATAGCTTCTCTTGACACCTCTCACATCAGATAAGAAGAGTGCAAAAGAGACTACTCTAACAATTTCTTCATACCACCCTTACCAAACTTCGGTTTGATTGGCTGCTTTGTATCTCCAAAATATATCATCTTGTCTTTCCAGACTACCAACTTCAGCCTTCTTGCCTCTTCAAAATCTTGACAGTCCTTCCACTCATGATCTGGACTATCATACCACATGCAAAGACAGACACAATCACTCCTAGAAAAATTTCCAGGAGTAGAAGAAGTTGGGGCTAAAATCGGAGCTGGACAAAGTGGCTACTTCTCCATTCTAGTCATCTTGATTTGTAGGTCTTTTAAGTTCTTTGATATCTCCTCCACCATATCTTCGACAGTCAGTTTTGTAGTTGGTTTGATAACCACAGTAGGAATAGGCATAGGCATACATAGAGGCTAAGAAATAGGAAAAGTAATGGATGGTGTAGAAAGAGAAGTAGGAGAAGTCATGGTAGGAGAAGACATCAATGGTGGTGATTGCATCCCATTCTGCAAGTGTGCCTTCCATCTCCACCTCTTTGTTATTGTAGAAACTGCATTGACAGTATCCTACCAATCCGTGTTCAATCCCATACGCTATGTACAGTCCTCTAGCAGTTCTTCCAACTCATCCTAAAAGTTCACGATCAGCTGTCTGTAAGAATAACTCCGCTTTCTCTCAGTTCAAAGCTCTTTGCTCTAGTGCATCCAATTGGTTGTATCGCTCTTGAAAATACTACAACAATTCAAAGGTAACAAGTCCTTTGTTGGGCTGATAAACCCACTCTCTAAATGTCTTTCGTGTAGCAATACCATAATCATCCAGAAGATATTTGTCTTTTAGCACTTTCTTGAAAGCATTCCAGTTAGAATCATGTATAAACTGATCTCTTACTCTAATTTGTAAAGTAGGAGTCATAAGCCGTAAGAAATAGTTGCTCCAGTTGGTCAAAACTTTGAAGAAATGCATCTGGCTTTCAAAGGCCTTAATGTAGGCTAAAACATTCTGGCCATAAAATATTTTTTTCTCACTAACCATAGCCTTGATCGCCTTGGTCACATCAACCGTATGCTCCTGTTCTTGATGCAACATTCATTGTTAATCCAGCTACTTCTACTGCTATTGCGTAGATAATCATATCTGTTCATTTTTCATCATAATGGCTGAAGAAAGAGTTTATAACAAAGTCTTCATCTCATTGGTCTAAAAGGTGGAAAACGTAAATGATGAAGGTGGATTATTCAAAGGGTCTCCCATCTCGATGAAAAAAAGTGATATCTTCACATCGGGTTCACTAGATGTTGCATAGAATATGTGCAAGAGTTCACAAAAGTCACTCGTGCAAGGGACGCTATTCAAGATGGAAGCAAGATCAAGATCGATTCAAGACAACAAATTTGATGTCAAAAGGTCTAGTATATTGCAATTCTATTCGAAGTACAAATCCAAAGATCAATCAGGAGAGCTAAACCCATAGCCATCTTTAGGTTCTTTTACTTTCAAAATCCCTCTCATTAAACAAGCTCATCTTCATGAAGTGGATTGAAACCACAATAGATCCACAAGGACAATGATGAGGCCTTTCAACCTCTAAATTTTGATTTTTGAGTCTTCTATGTTTTGAGTTCACTACAAGATATAGGCCTTATACCGACGTTTAAAGCGACGAAAATACAAACAACAAAATTTGCCCCCGTCGTCGCAAAAAGCGTCGTTATTAACGATGCCATAGAAATGTCGCTATCAGCGTTGCTATTGGCGTCGTTATCAGCGTCGTAAATGCGACACTGATAGCAACGCCAATAGCGATGCTGATAGCGATATTTTGCGACACGCATAGCGACGGCAATAGCGACGCAAGCAGTAAAATTTGTGACGCTAATAGCGACGGTAACAGGGATAAATTTTTTTTTGTGGATATAGCACTGTGTGCTATATGAGAGCCATACAAAATAGTTTCTGCACTACTGTATACAAAGCGCTTGCAAACAAAAAGAATATATATTGAAATCATAAAACTGATACATGAAATAAATACATGATCGCATAAAAAGCGATCGGTACAATCATGATAGGATATCACTAATACATAGAAAATGTCTACATAGATCAGGCGACTAAAAAATAAAGGTGTGTGAGCTCCAAGGATCCAAGGGCGAGCTACAAATCCTCGTCCCCCGAAAGCTCGTCCTATCGCAAATAAGCATCGAACGAACTCTGTAGAAAAAGAAACAACACATCAATCCACCATACAATAATGCATTCAAATATCCCATGGTAACTACGGACAAGAAAGATGAGTGACTTACAGGGCCGCCGCGTCTATACAATCGGTTGATCAATGCATTGAGACCGTGCCTCTCTGAATATCGAGTCTCAAGGCCTATCGAATCGCGATTTGTAATGGAGTGTTGCAAAGAAAACAAAATGCTAACTGTTAGAAACATGATTGTCAGTACAAAGAATATTTCAAAAAAAAAACAAGCAAAACAAAAGAAAAACTTACAAAGTCCTCCAAATATGTCCTGTGTGTTGAGAGAGAGAGAGAGAGAGAGTACGAGAGAGATACACAAGACATGCTCCCAAAGAATGATTCATATTGATGCAGAGTTAGTATATATAGGTGAGACCCAAGTCAAGTGAGAGATGATGCATATAGTTGTAACATACCCACTCAAACAAAGGTCTCTGGCTGCGAGTGAAAAAAACCCTTGGGGAGAACAAGGGAAAAACCCAAGCCCCTACACATACCTACGATACAAAAATAATTTACTATAAAGTTTTCTTGAATACAATGATATATGCCTCAATCAGTGAGACAAGAACTTGGAACAATACCAAGTGCATGTCTTAATGAGCTAAAGCGAGCTTCACTAAGAGCTTTTGTGAAGATGTCTGCAACCATTTGATCATTGGGACAATGCTCCACCACAATATAAGCTCGAGAACGTTCTTCATCATATCTGCGTTTATAACAACAACGAGATGGATGATCTGTATGTGCACAATAATCAGAAGGAGGAAAACTTTTGGATGAGCGAGGTTGCTTTGTAGTAACTCCATGCTCCTCATCATATTGACGTGCCCAACAATCAGAAGCCACATGACCTTTCTTATCACAGTAAGAACAATGTTTGTTAGGATAAGCAAGATGAGAAGATTTACTACCTGGATTAGGGCATCCACCCTGCTGAAAACGTGAAGCAGGACGCTTGCGAGCAACAAAAGCAGCATCAAAATCCCTTTGTTCGCGAGTGACCAAAACAACATCAGATTTTTCCAAATGATGCTCATGACATTGAGAATATTCAATAAAAGATATACATGCTTTGTCAAAGTGGATATCATCCTTGTTAGACAAAATAGTGATGATATTGTCATATAAAGAATCTTTGATGGTATGAAGAAGTTGAGTAACAATTTGATTTTTAGCAATAGGAGCGCCGGCAACACCAAGTTGATTGATAATGTCTTTAAAAGCCTCGATATGAGAGTGCATAGAAGTACCAACCTTATATTGAAGATTCTTCAAACAAGTTTGGAGATATAAAATTTCGGTGACCGATTTCTTCTCAAACGTTGAGATAAGATACTCCCAAATAGCATGAGAGATTTCCAGATGAAAGACATCCAACATAAGTGAGTCAGGAAGTGCAGACAATATATAACGACGAGCCGCTTTGTCACGACGAATCCAATCAGTATGATCAATTTTCCATTGTTCAAATAATGGACCATGCATAGAATTGTTATTCATCACATCAATAGGTTGAATTGGGCAAGACAGGTCGCCCAAAACAATATCAAATAATTCGTCACCTTCAAGAATTAGCATCATCTTTGCTTTCCACCCAGGAAAGCCTTGTCCTTGGAAGAAGGGAACCGAACGTTGGCCAGACGGATATCCATTAACAATTACGCAATTGGCCATGCCTGTATGTGGAGAGAAAACAAATAAGATGAGATCGCAGAATCTGCAAACCATGATCAAGACGAGCGTAGTTGAGACGCATGACAATCAAAATAGGGATATGCACATAAGAACGACGAAAAGTATTGAGTGACTAAAAAGAAAGCCCGAAATAGAGAGGCGTAACGTGCAAGACGAGATGACGCATATAAGAAAAGTGCTATTTCGGTCGAGCAAAGAACGTGAATGATAATAAAACATCGCTAAAAATAGCAAGATGTTTGCTTGTCGTAATCAACATCATTAACGAAGACGAGCGATTAATAAACTATAATTGGGGATTAACGAACTATAATTAGAAATACAGTTTTAAATAAAGAATCGCAGATTCGAGCAGAATTGTTGTCTTGAATCCTGAACTATCATAACTTTTGATCCAGAACTCCGATTGACAAGTGGTTTTGACAGGATTCGAGAGCATGATGAGAGCTACGCACTTGGACCCGGGTTTTTTTAAAAGACAAAATTAACTAATACTTCTAATTTGAACAAGTTCATGTATCAAATCATCACTTGTGCAAAGAATTCAATCAAGTATAAACAATGAAACAACTTATCTTCCTTGTTGTTGCTACGCATCCATAGCTCTGATACCATGTTGAGAGAGAGAGAGAGAGAGTATGAGAGAGATACATAAGACATGCTCCCAAAGAATGATTCATATTGATGTAGAGTTAGTATATATAGGTGAGACCCAAGTCAAGTGAGAGATGATATATATAGTTGTAACACTGTGGCCGCCACTCCCAAGATGATGGACCACTCCGGCCTCGAGTCGTGCCCTCGCCGCCTCGCGCTACTGATTTCAATGTCATGGAGAATCTATAGCCTCCTCCCTCAGTCGGCGCCAATCGTCTCCATCTAACCACTCGGGCTTTGCAGCCCCACTCTTGATTGCCTTGCGTGCGTCGGATCGTCTGTGTGACATGTATGCACGCATGCAATCCATCATCCAACCCATAGAGAATCTATCTACTGCAGCTGGCATCAAAAACTCCTCACGCAAGGATGCTACTATGTAGTCCTTACTCCCCTCCGGTATGTTCTTCCAATGATCCAGAACATTGTGCCGAAAAACTTGTTGGCACAACTCTCTCATGCGAGCCATCACCCTCCTCCCCTCATCATTCATGATGATGGCTCCTGACCTACTATCGACTAGATATCCATAACCCCTAGGAGTTTTCCTAAGATGGGTCCTCTCCCATCTGTGTCCACGCTCCTGGGCATATCCAAGAGACCCCTCTACATTCGGTGTACCGACGGGGGTAATATCTCTCAGAGTGGCACCCAAAGGGGTGCACCCTGCTAATGGCTGGGCAAATGGGCAAAAGCCGGAGTAACTAGAGTAGACGTCCCCATAGGTGTGACAAATCTTGGAGGTGACGTAGCTCCAGTTGAACGACGAGATGGAGACACTACATTCGTGTCTCCACAGCAGCATCCCCCTGATCCCGATGCACTCCCTTCCTCTGGCCCAAGTCTTGAGCATCGAGATCCTCTGCTTGAAGCCGAAGTATCCGATCACGCTGAAGCAAATCTAGCAGAGCGCCTTGACAAAGAACAAGACAGCTCCTGGTCTGCCATCTCTCTGAATCTCGCGAGCTGGGGTCTAGAGACATGCGTGCAAAGATGTCCTGCAACTCCTCATCGCTCATCCCTCAACTCATCTTGAAAATGTCACCTGCATAGATAAAAAATGATGTTAGAATATTCAATTTAAATCATACAAAGCACATCAATATAAATCATTTAAAAAAAATCTCTCTTAAAATGCATATCTTATGTACTTTTATAAGAGATTGGTCAACGAATTGAGTAAGTGGATACTCCAAGTATGAAGTATCCTATGGTCCCATGTTAATCTCCTGACACAACTCCGCATACACTGGAAGGTCGATAGACATGTCACCACAAAAGAATGAGTCCGCCTCGTTCTCAAAAAATTATTGGATTCCTGTATTTCCATCATTGTTAGCTAATGCTAGCTCCAAGCTTTCGACGGCCTCCACCCCTTGCAATATCAACCATCGAGGTTGTCGGGGATTTGGATAGAAGATTACCTATTCACAAACACATACAAGAGAGTTCAAACCATTGTGACATAAACCATGTCGTAATACAATTAGCAAGAAAATGATTCCATGCACCTGTTCACAATGGGCCAACAACACAAAGGTATTGCGCAAATCCATCCTTTTTTTTTTGGAATCTATTTCAAGAAATCCAGATGGACCTCGTCGAACTGTTGCTCCTGCTCCTCCAAGTACCACTTTGAACCACTGCACATCGAATAGTATCATGGATAAGCTATTGTAATCCGCCGTAATAATACTTTGCAAGTTCCCAAAATACTCCATCTCATCCACAACCGTGTTTGGATCCGTTGCTTGTCGCCGGCTCTCTTGCTCGAACCTTGCCATGACACCATAGTCCATTGTGGAGCGCATTTTGTCAATACGCTCCACGCGAAAATGCGGTCTGTGCGACCACGTTGCACTATATATTTTGTACTGTACATTGAAACACTCAAATTAGATGTCGCATATAAAATTTAGATATGACAGATTCTAAACCCCTTATCACCTTTGGATTACATCCCCTTGAGAATTCCCACTCCTCCATTGAGACCTTTGTCCCTTCGCGAGATGCTGCCGTCAAGGCTCCATGCAACCATCGCGTTGACATAAACCGCGGCATCTCCTCCATGCCTTTGGGATATCGAATCGGTCGATGATGTGTACTACGTCGGAATTCAGCTCGCGCTTCCTCTCGATCTTGCCTTGCAATCTGGTACTTGGCGAGCCACGTCTCCATGGAGGCATGGTGCAACATACAAAAGCGATTCACCTTCTCTTCCATTGAGGTATCCATTCTTTTTTCTACCCCATTTCCAACCACCACATCTCCAGTCAGTGTATCATCGTCCTTCAACGTCCATAGCATTTCATTGTCTGGTTCCACCGTTGGTAGCCATTGTGAAATATGCACTAACGCCTCTGACACCAACCAACCTTCGGCCATGCTACCTTCTGGCCGAGCTCGTTGTCGCACAAAGCCTTTCAGGGTTTTCATGAAGCGCTCCAGGAAGAACATCCATCGCATATGGACAGGTCCAACAATCTCCACTTCGTCCACAAGATGCACAAGAAGGTGGATTTGTATCGTGAGCATGCTAGTGGGCAAGTATTTCTCAAAGAGACAGATCGTCTCCACTGCTCCCCGCCTCGCGGATTCAATAGAGGATGTATTAATCTCTTTCTGTGAGATCCATTGCACCTAAGTCGACAACTTATAAATGGCCCCGCGAATTTCTGGAGTAAGGTATCCTGCGATCGCGATCGGTAGGACAAACTACCACAAATGAGAAAGTATTATGAATAATGGCCACTTTCCAAATTGCAAAATGCCCACGCTAATTACAATCCATTTGTAGCACAAACCTGACATATCTTATGCCAATCATGGGATTTTAGTCCCGACAATCGGTCGTCTTTAGAAAATGCAACCCCTAAGAGAACGCATCATACCCGTCAGAGTGCGGATAGACTTGCTTCACAATGCGCTCTTCTTTAGTGGACAAAACCCAAGGAGCGCGAGGAAGCTGCACGCGACCATCAGCACTCGACTGCGGCCAAAGCGCCTCCATCTTACCTACCTCCTTCAAATCCATTTGTGCCCCTATAGTGTCTCTCTTTCCTGTGATGTGGTCCCATAGCAAGCTGCCCACATTCTTGAAAATATGCATGGGATCCAACAAGTGGTTGACCTGTAAGTGGGTCCAATATGGCAGCTCGTAGAAAACTGAGAGCCGTCACATTCCATTTGGATGTGATTCCGCGTGGACCATTTTCAGCTCGTACCAGCTTGCGGCGTTCATACGTGTTGAAGGTCGTCCAAGGAAACCTTCCCTGAGTTTATGATCCTCCGGTAAGAAAGCAATGTGTCCTTGATATACCATCTTCTTCATGGTTCGTGACCTTCGGGAGTCTAACTGTGGCCTGCACAATAGATATGCATGATAACCTGAGGTAACCAGACATGTTCCAACACCAGGACCTAGTGAATACTTGATTGAATGAGATAAAATATAGATATTACCAGTGAAAACGGAGGCCTGCTCACTTGAGCACTCTCCCAATCCCGGAAAGTCATGCATCGTCCACATGAGAATGGCTTGAATATTGGCTGACCGTCGCCGACCATCGCGCCTGCTCATATCTTGCACAGTGACCCCCTCCTCCCACAAAATCTTAAGCTCATCGACTAATGGACGAAGATACATGTCCATATTTTTTACTTTGTAGTGGCCTGGGACGAGCAAGCTAAGGATGAGATGTCCTTTCTTCGTAGAAAGCCATGGAGGGATGTTGTAGTTGACAAGGACTATAGGCCACACACTATAAGAAGTTGAGCGCAGACTGAATGGGTTCACGCCATCCATTGCAAGACCGAGCCGAAGATTCCTTGGCTCTCGCGCAAAGCCTGGGAAGGTAGAGTCAATGTGGCTCCATGCGCGCGAATCCGCTGATATTCGTTGAACTCCATCTATGGACCTATTCTGTACATGCCACGTTGTCAAGATCACCATGCCGGACGTATGAAACATGTGGTTTATGCGGGGGATGAGCGGACAGTATCTGAGAACTTTTTGAGGGATGGTTTGCCCTTGCAAGTCGTGTCAATACCTGTGAGTACCACACTTTGGACATGTCTCCATAGTCTCGTATTCTCCTCGAAACAGTATGCAATCGTTGATACATGCATGGATGTTATTGTAGTCCATGCCAATGTAATATTTCCGTTTGAAATATTACTAGACCAACCTCCCGCACATCGTAAATTTGTGAAAAGGTTATCTCCATTTCCGGTAGCTGATTTATGATCGTACGCGAGAAAAGGAGTACTCCGCATTGGTAAATCGGGACCGAAGAATCATGACCTCTCCACTGGCAAAACGGGACCGAGGTTTAAATAACCCGCATAACCATAGGTAAACAACCTCTTGGGAAGAGGTCAAGAGGATAAGGTAATTGCAATTTTTTTTTATTACTTCCCCCAGCCAAAGCGTGGCTGAGGGAAGGGGATGGACTGAAATAGGGAACTTGAGAGGTGGAGGGGAGATGAGCCATGCAGGCCACCACGTGTGGAGGGGGGAGTTGGGGGGGCTAAAAGGAGTCGGGAGACTGATAGAGGGAGGACCCTCCCCCCTCACTTATTTAAGTAGTATGGGAAGGAGGGGCTGGGGGGAGGCGTCCGTGATGGAGGGGCCGTAAGGAGGCGACCGTGTGGAGGAGAGGGGGGAAAAAAAAAGGGGAGAGGGAGTCGTGAGGCTTTGCGTGAAGAGGTGGAAGAGGAGGAAGGACGCCTTCTGATTGTGGAGCCGCCATGTTGCAGCGCAGTGAGGAGAAGTGGAAGCGGCCAGTCGAGCTGAACGCCGCCACCCTGCTGCCAATCGAACTGCTGCCGGTCGTTGTTGCTGATGCCGCCTTCCACAAAAATATTGCCCTTTTGCTTGCCCACGTGGTCTTCATCACGCCCGAGAAGCTTCTAGGGGGGGGGGGGGGGGGCTCTCTAAGCCCCCTTTTCTATTGCCCTTCTCAAGCGGTCTTTCACACCCCCTGGGAATTAGGCCTTTCCCCCCCTTGCATCCCCTATAAAGCCCACCTTAGCTCGGGTTTTATAAACCCCCTTTCTCGTGGATTCCCAACACAAGTCCCTTCCCACCAATCACCCATGAGCCTCCTAGGCTCGGATTTAAAGCCCCTTCCCACTACATTTCCCCCATAACCCCATCCCTATCAACCCCCCCCCGAGGTCTTTGTAGAGAACAAGAGGGTTCCTTAACGCCCTTCCACACAGATCCTCCATAAGTCCATTTTTTCCCCTGGCTCTGAAGAGGAAGCCTATAAGGGCCTTCCTACCAAATCTCCCATAAGGCCTCTAGGGCCAGATTTAAAGTCTTCACTCCTGCAAGGTCCATCACAAGATCCCTTTCACGAACCCTCTCTTTTTCCGAAAGAAAGAAGGCCCAAGCTCCGAATCCTAAGGCCTTCCATAAGCTCCAAGTCCCATATACCCAAATCCTATAGGCCCAGGTCCCACAGGCCGGCCTTTTAAAGATCCGAAGTTCCATGAAGGTATCTCCTGCGTACGAGGGAGAAGGGCAAGATCTTGAGGCTGCATACCAAGGCGAGTAAATTTATAGACCGCGAAGGCAAACCGGAAGCCAAAATCACGCCTACAATGGGCCCTAAAAAGTCATAAGACGCGCCTGCGAGAGGATCTTCTCCTAGTATTTACGTGGATATTTCCCGGAGTCCACAAGTCCAGGTTTTATCTATTTGGATTCCACACAAAAGCATTGAATTAATCACGATAACATCATGGATTAGGAAGCACTCATGCATGTTCAAATTCAACTAGTCAAGTTAAATGCAATTGGAAAATGAATTGGCTATTTGAACATTTACTAGAAATAGCTTAAGATATGAAAATTGATCATTGGTACGTTCAATGGAATGAATGAAAAGAGCATAAGGTGTCTATGCATTTGTAGGACCTTATCAGTAAGTTTCCTTTTGTGCATTCAAAAGTGACGAGCCTAGGACAACTGTTACCTCATTACAAGGTTGAAATTATTGAGGTATACCTTTTTACTAGGCATGGAAAGATTAATGGCATGTCACATTTTTAGATAAATCTTCCTTGTAATGATTCATGAGGAAAAGTTAACACCCATAAGATGTTATCCGAAAAGAAATAGAAGAGTACGAAAATGATCTATGGACTTGCAAGTGGCATGTAAAATGGAATAAGTTAACACTAGCTTTAGTTTTGTATGAACTTCATTGACTACATTGTAGCTAGGAGAAAGTTGCGTGTTGCATAGTCGTCATGCAAAAATTTCATTCATCAGGAGCCGCATTTAGGAAAGGTTGCATGGTTTATCAAAGCATGAGATTCTAAAGTGTAGACAACAAGGTTGTAGGCATGATTATTTGATGTGAGTCCTAGTAGGACCTAGGAAAGTTAGTGTCCAGATTATCAGGCATTTTTACTTTACCAAGGAAAGATAGGGTTATTGTGAACTATGTGATGCGTAGAAGCAATGAATCGCATGTTTACATGTATTGGTGTAGTTGTAACTATTTTTCCTCCTTTAGATCTAGTTTATTATCTCTAGGAAGGGTTCATCCTTGTCGCAAGACAAGTATATTGAGTTGTCTAAATCACCTAACCCACAAGGGATTTATATGGGCATGGTTCAGTCGATATGACAAATATCCCAAGTGCTCACTTGGGTTTAGTACGATAAGGAGTCGACCTAGTTTTACACTTGTTGCCAAGTCAAAACCCTCAAACCCAATGATCATACCCACATTCACGAAATGTTGAGTCAATTGGATGCTCATGCATAAAACGATCTGAGGTTTCTATCCCAAGGATCACTCGTTCAAATGATGAAACTCCGACTGAGTTGGAAATTCCTAGGATCGTGGCCAATATAATTAGGAATGGGTGGGGTAAGAAGACGCCTTAATCCCTGCTACTCGGCTGGAGGTAATTCCGTGACCAGAAAACGCCATTCAATGGGTGAAATGATCCCGTGGAATAGATGCAACACATGTGCAAAAAAGTTGCAACATCGCATAGACTTGTGATTTGTCCACAAGAGAGTTTTATCATTTCTTGAAATGAGGTTGGCAAGTTATTGCGCAAATTTAACTTACAAGAGGATGAGTAATCATCCTGTTACATCACCTTTCTTGGGGAATAATTGCCAAGAAAAAGGAAAGTTAGGTATTTGCCTGGAAGCAAATGACCAATTCAATAAATTGAAGCGACATGGTCGCCAGGATTTACTATTACCTATGGTATTGGTTAAGTTGGGTTAACAGGGTATGGCCCTAACCCAAGGACAAAAGGGTGAACAAACAAACCCTTGGGGATCTTGCCAAGTCGCAATAAATCCCGGATCGAATGATGGATGCATTCGGAGAGAAGGATTCACTCCTTAACAGTTGGCCAAATAAACGACCACTGAAATTGATTGTGCTTGTAACAGTTTAGAAAGCACTGTTTGCATTGTTTGCTCAAGGAACTAAAGGATGAAAAGATATCTAATGCTTCAGGTTGAAGGCCTGAAGGGAGAGGCAGCTTCAGTTACCCCCGACTGCCTGCCTGACCCTAACCAAGGGGGTTGTTGACCGCGCCGGGAACGTGGACCGAACCCGCCGCGAGAGGTCTTTCCGTTGAGCTCTACTTGGAGCAGGAGGACGCTTGGGTGCCAGGGGGGGCTCTGGCCGTAAATCCCTCGCCTTCTGGGTCCTGCACAAGAGGCTAACGTGACTCAGGATTGGATCTCGAGGCCCGCATACTAGTCTACGGGCAGAAGCTTGGAATAGTGATCCCTAGCGGATTACTGGATAGCCTTCGGGCAGATTATGGACAAGCCTACGGGCGAAACTCCTTGTATTTCAAAGATAAAATGATGAAATGCTAATAAAGAAGTTGTTTGATATTGTTTTTCTATGTCACGTGATAAAATTACGTGAAGGAACCAGTACCTAACAGGGTTAATTAAAGAAGCTGATTGTTATATGTCAAATTAATGTGTTAGATAATTACATAACTAAAACAAACCGAGGAAAGTGCGGAGGATGGACCATGGGTCCGTCCCACGGATGGGTGGTCCCGGTTAGCCGGGAACTTTTCTCAAAAATCTCGAAGAACAGCGGGATGATCATCATTACCGAAGCGAATAATGAGAGCAATAACCTAGAGTTACGTCTTACCCGATTTACGCTGTTTTAGGGGAACGGAATGGGACTATGCCTTATGGCAGAGAGGTTGAGCCTTGCATCCCTCTCGTTTCCCATTCTCCTTGAACCAAGTGCAGCGTGAATCCGCTTCGGACTTGGCGTTTCTGCGTAAAGTAATTCGCTCGGGTCTGACGCTAGTTGCTGCTAGCTAATGACCAAACAAGAAAACCCAAATTCAGGTCGATCCTAAGTGGGAACGGCCAGGATACTTCCGCTACGGGGCAGACACGGGAAGACCTAGATTGCAAAACCCGTAACATTCCATGGGAGTGCCGGGTGGAGTTTTCTAGACATCCTTTCCGATGGACTGCTAAGACGTGTCCTGGATGATCCTAGTGGACACGTTACAGCCAAGCTTCCGTAAAACATGTCGTGCATCATCACAAGACTCAAGCATGGTATTTGCAGGTGGTAATATATGATATTTCAATAACCTAAAAAAAATCATAAAACACCTTGAAAAAGCACAAATGTTTGTAATAATAGTGTCAAAAAAAAAATCAATGAAGCCTATGTGCAAGGTACCGGAATAACTTGGTCACACTCGTATCACTCCACCCGTATTTTGCTTGCACACTTAAGAGTGCAATAGTGGCTTCAGCCAAGATACTCGGCACCCATCATATAATGGTATGGATGCTTCCTCTCTAAGCGGATCAAAAGTCTCGACATCCATGGGAATCAATGTATCGATCATTGCGTCCATCTGAGGCTCTAAGATTGTAGGTAGGTTTGGAAGGTTGTCTGTCTCCTTTGGCATTGACGGTATAGATTGGCCTTGCGAGTGGTGGATTGGCTCCTGCACTCCATCCATCGCACGCCCACGAACTCTGCTAATTGGCCGCAAAGGGTGCACTCCCCCTTGGGACGAGACATCACCTCCCTGGATAGAAAATTTTCTAGCAAGACCCAATCTTATTGTATATGGTTTTCAATTAGCTTACGAGTACAATGCATGATTGATATTAACTTCAAATTACCATTTGCGGAAAATCCACAATCGCCTGATCAATGATCTCATATTGAAACTCGCCAAATCGTCGTACGTGTTCTATAGACAATCGGTGTTTTCGTCTAATTGCCAACTTGCATTGAGAGCAAGGACATGGAACACACTAATTAATATACACCTCGCGATCTTGAACAACAAGACCTTCTTCGTTTTCCATCTTATCTACATTACAACAAACAATTTAATGACTTGTAATACAATTTGGGAAAACGAGGCTCAAATGAATAGGTTTATGGAGATGTATGTCAAGTTGCAAGTTGACCATAAGCTCTTGCTTGAGAGGTTTTAGCCTCTGCAAGAGATTGAGAAGCAAATTTTATAAAACATTGAGGTTGATATTGATGCATCCATGGTGTTGAAATCTAAACTTCAAGATATAAGAAATGCTTTACAGATTGATGTAAAGAATGCATGGGACATAGGAGTTGAGAGATTTATTGATGTTATATCTCGGCCATATGCCACGCTCAAGGATTTGTTTGTCCAGGTAGATAATTATTCATTATTGTTTTTTTAAAAAAGCATTGGTTCATAAGGTTCATGAGTTGAAGACTAAATGTTTGGACTTGACTAAAAGATTGGATAATGCCTTGGATGCTAAAAGGAAAAGTGATGAATATGTTACTTCATCATTGCAACAAAAAGATTGGTGACAAGGATGCTATGATTAATGAAGTTCTTCACGAGGTGAATATAGAGTTGAAGGGGATGGAACACGATTCTTCTTTGGTATTTAGCGATGATCAGTCAATTATTGAGGTGTCTTCTTGTATGGCCATTATACCTTATATACCTAGCTATGGTGTCTAGGTTATGTACTTTGAGTATCTTAGAGGGGCTCTACTAGGATTACTTATACAACTGCACTAGAGGGCTTTGAGTATAAGTAATCTTAGTCAACAAAATTTATGAGCATCATTGAGGATCTATTAGTCTAATAATAAATCAGTCTCAACAAAAAACATCTTAGTAATGTGGTTTTTTTGTCCTAGGTCCATGTATAAAAATTAATGCCATCTATGAAATTTATCAACTATAGTTATAAAATTTGTTCCAATCAATTCTACTCATAGTCATAACATTTGAAGAAAATATCCTATGCTCAATTTAAGGGATTCTTCTTCTATAGCAATACTTTTTGGTTCATTTTGATGAAGTACCATAATGACCATTAGCTAGGGTATCATTTTCTTTTAGTCCTTACGTTGACTAGTTGGCATGATTACTAATTTGTTATGCCTATAAAGTTAATACAAAAACAAGGAATTATCGATAAGTCTATTATCTCTTTCTCTCCCTCCCTCTCCATTTCCCTCTCTTTCTCTCTCATTTCCTTTCCCTCTCACAATATATCCTAACACTCTCCAAAAGCAAAAGGGAGAGAGAGAGAGAGAGAATGCACTCTCCCTCCCTCTCCCTCTCCCTCTCTTTCTCTTTCTCTCCCTCTCTCATTTCCTCCCCCTCCCTCTCCCTCTCCCTCTCTTTCTCTCTCTCTTTCTCTTTCTCTTTCTCTTTCTCTTTCTCTTTCTCTCCCTCTCTCTCCCTCTCCCTCTCTTTCTCTGTCATTTTCTCTCCTAAACAAGCAAAAGAGAAAGTGATTTAAACCTTAAACAAGCAAAATAAGGAGAGAGGGAGACTCACCGATGAGATATGGCGAGTGTGGGGCGGCTCCTTTTTGCAATGAAGGCTCCTCCTCTCCTTCGTGAACAATGATGGCGATGATGGCAACGGCGGCGGCGGCGGCAAGTCTTCTTCCTCTCCTTCTCTATGACGGTTGCTCTCTCCCTCGCTCTTGCTCTCAAAACACAAAACGCGAAAACACGAAATAAAGCCATGCTCGATTTTGGCCTGTTTTTTTTCCCTATGGACCGTCAAATACCAACGCAAATAGTGACGCCGCTACCCGCCGTCGCTATAAGCTCAACTCCTTGTAGTGGTTGATAAAGGATAAAGAGCACTTGTTGGCTCATCTAACAACAATACCTCATGATCATTTGCAAATGTTCTCACCAATTCTACTCTTTGAGATTGACCAACTAACATATCAAGAATAGACTTTGCTACAAAGGATGCATCTAAATCTGCTAGCTTGAGCAACTCCATGACTTGGGATTTTGAAAGATCACACCCTCTAAGACTCTCTCCATAGTTCAAGTTCTCAGAGACAGTTCCATGATTTTTACAAAGCATGTGCCATCAAATGGCTTGTTTCGAATGTGCAGGAGATGTTCTTGGTCATTGTCTTCCTTTTCAAGATCAGAATAATTCCCAATTGATAGAGAAATCTCAAGAGGCATGGTGAAGCAACTCTGAGAGGAATCTTTAACAACAGGAAAGCAGAGAACCTTCTATGCAAATAAATAGAGCGAGAAGAGGGAATAGAAGGCTATGCTAGTTACATGTGCCATCACCTCTTCCAAGACAAGATCAAAGGCCACTAGTATCTATTGCTTTCATTGAAGCTCAACTCAACAAGCCACACTTGGTGGAGGCACAACCCCAGAGTGGAGGGAAAAGGCCCATGTGTGTCCATTCCTATCTTACATAGGCCCCTTCTCGATGTAAATTTTTTTTTGTTCTGACTTTTTTGCCTCATCACCTCCAAATCGTCACAGATCATACCTTTTTCATAGCTATCATTAGCTTTGCTTTTCCCATAATAAATCTTTTCCAATAATTAATAAGCTAAATCATTAGCTTATGATTTATTCCAATGATTTTTTCTTGTGTTCACACTTTCAAGAAGGGAACCACTTTTATTTAGTCATTAGCTTATGATTTATTCCAATGATTTGTTCTTGTGTTCACACTTTCAAGAAGGGAACCACTTTTATTTAGTCACCATTCACACCCTTTTTCATTGAAAGCTTCAAATTTGATTGAATGTAATATTATGCACATTCTGTCCCCACATTTCTGATAGACTCATTCCAAGATGTTGCTTCAGTTTAAGCAACTTCTCTTCATGTCTTGCACTCTTGACTTTGGATTAGACAGAGTTCATATGGTTGTAAGAATCTCATACAAATTTGGCATTTCCACTTGTCTTGACATTAAATTGCATACACTAAAAACCTTTGTCATCATTTTAGAAGTTTCTGGATACATAAACAATGTAGACCCATAAGAAAGAATTCATATGAGCTACCACACACACAGACATACATGAGGTTATTTGTGTGTGAGTACTACTCAACGAATACAAAAAATTTAGGATGGAACCAAGTAATCAAATTTTCAAACTAACTGTTCAAACTGAACTGCAAAGGAAAAGACACACACAACGAAAAAAAATTCCTAATGACACTGACTAATGAGTTTAAATTCTTGGCGAAAACCTCCACCCTCAAGTTCATTGCATGGACACACAGCGTCACGACATCGATCACTTAATAGCTCCATTGGATAGCCACATCCATTACTACTTCCTATTCCATAGGAAGCACCACCCTTTGAAAAACTTAGAATAGCTTTAAACTACCTCCTCTAAGCACAAAGTGCTTCCATTGGTCTATAGGGAGATGATCTAGAACTTCTTAAGTAGTGAGAAAGATGAGCATTTCCTCATACCATGTCCAAGGAAGTTTTTGTAGAATAATATCAAAGTCAACAGCACAACCACTATCATAAAAAACTAAGCCAAATCATCCACACCATTTTAGAAGTTCTTTGAGATCTAACAAAGAAAGTGGATCTATCACCACATGTTGAACCCTAGGCTAATGTTCAACTTGAAACTCAGACTTGTATAGTAAAAGGATCCATCAAGTAAGACTTATAACATTTAGTTGCTTCATTAAGTACATTAAGGCCGAATGGTCCACATGAATAATGAAAGGGTTTCTTAACAAGTAATACCAAAACTTCTTCATAGAGTAAATCATAAAAGGCACTCTTGCTTGGTTAGTGAGTAATTCTTCTCTATTGTGGATAAAAAATGGCTAGAATAAAAAATAGGTCTAAAACATCCCTTCACATCATCCTTCATTAGATCACTACCAATCACACTATTTGAGGCATCCACAAAGATATGGAAGTCCTCTACCACTCTAAATAATTGTGCATGAGAGATTTGGATAGCATTAGCTAGAGATGGTTGAATGTTAAGTGAGCTATGCAATCCAACTTAAAAGTGAGATTTGGGACATGAGCTAATTTTTTGAGAGGAATGGCCACATAGGCCAACATTCAAAGATGTTGACCATGCCAAGGAATCTAAGAATAGCCAAAGTAGAGGTAGGAATTTATGTTTTCATAACAATGGTCATCCTCCATGGATCAACCACAATTCCTTCTTGAGAAATCACATGGCCCAAGATCATGCCTCCCTTGATAGCTAACACACTCTTCATTGGACTTAAGCTCAAATTAACTTCCTTCCACTTTGTTAAATAGAATTCCAAGTGATAGAGCTACACGAAAACCACACCAAAGATGCTCAAGTCATCCAAAAAGATATGGATGAACTCTATTAAGTACAGATCAAATATTTCTTGCATGTCGTGTTGAAAGAAGGATAGAGCATTCTTTCACTTGAACCACATAAATGTTGTATTTTCCTGATCCTCTTAAGCTTACTTGACTTGTTTGTACCCATTGAATCCATCTAAGAATGAGGACATTTCATGACTAGCCACTTCATCCAAGATACTATTTGAGTATGGCAAATGAAAAGGATTTGAGATGATTGTCTCATTAAACTTTTGGTAGTCCACACAAAACCTCTCTTTTTTTTTTTGGGTAGCATGACAATAGGAGAAATCTATTTCACTTGATCTACCAAAGCTATGAATCCCACTTTAATTTGTCTATCCAATTCCTCCTTCTATCTTAACTATGTGCAAGTTCATCTTGTATCTTTTCATTCAATAGGTGTTACATCTGAATTCAAAGGGATGCAATACCAAGAAAATTGTGGGTCCAAGTCCCTTCATGTGTTAGAGTAATCCCACGGAAATACATCTTTAAGTATTGTTAGAAACTTAATTAGCTACAATCGAAATTCCAAATTTGGATGTACACTCATTTTCATCAATTTAGTCTTGACTTGCCCTCCATAAACCGTGGACACCTTATTCTCTATCACTCTAGTAACCTTTTGAAGATAAGCCTTGAGTTCTCTCTCTTGCCATAGCAATTTTTCCACATACAATGTGGCAATGACTGTAGCTAATTCCACCTTAGCCTCCCCTTCTCCTTGATCCAAATCCTCAAGAACTTGTTACTTCAAAACCACTTTTTCTTGCCTAGAAGAAAGGTCAACTTGAGACTATGAACTCAAATATTTCTAGAATGATATGTAAGATATCAACTAAGGACAAGTTTTGCAAGTTAGAATTAGGAGTTAAGAGCTCAACCTCTTCATCATTTTCCAAGCGTTGCACCATGTTGATCATTTTTGCCATGGCTGGTCAAAATATTGTTGGTGGAGAAGTAATCTTGTTTAGAAAAAATCAACTTTATTATGGTCACAATAGAGAGTCAATTGATCCCAATCCCAATTCTAGTTGACTCATACATATCTCAACCAGGGCCCTCCTACTAGGAGCTTGTGGGGAGGGGGGGGGGGGGGGGGGGGGGGGGGAGTCACTCATGAATATATGTATGTATAACATGAGTTCAAAATAAGGAATTTATGAAACACCATTTTTTTACATACAGAAGGGTGTCATATAAAGGGGTTACTTATAGATTGAATAAAAAAGGATTGTGTTTTATTCATGAAAAATTTACAATTTAGGATATTTATAAATAAGCAATGAACACACATTATATAGAGGATATATATAAAGTGAACCCCGTGAGAGTAGAAGGTAATAATCTTCTCTAACTTGATCAATATTCAAGACCTCTAGTTAGACTAAGAAGGAAATACTAGCCACGCCAATGAGGACTCACTAGAGAATTCTCAGTGACTACACTCTTGGATAATTTTCCATTCTGACTAAGAATTGGATTGGCACCTAATCCATCAATCCAAATTATTTACATGTTGCCACTATGATGTAATATTTACCCCAAATCCACTTTCTAATAGAACATTATTTACATCTTGGCACTTGTTGATGAAGATCAATGGAATAGTTGGATATGATGAACATGCTCACATTGCACCTTTTGCATCTCCTTAAATAGGACATCTATAATCATGGTCACTACATCCTACACTGGTCAAACATAGATATATGGTTGAATCATTTGTAATAAGTGATCTTTGAAAGTAGGCACTAGATTCAATAGATGACCCAAGGGAATAGTAACTGAGAATGATGGGCAGTCCACTACCTAAGAGGATGATTCTATAATTCCCCTATTGATGGAGCCATTGCAATCCTTATTGTATCATTAACGAGAGTTTGAGGTCACTTTTCGACCTTTTAGCATATAGAGAGAATGTATGCTCCACAATGAGAAGAAGGCTTTCGTAACAAAATCTTTTTTCCAAAAATCATTTTTGCATTCTCAAAAAATAAATTTGGCATTTTTGATATTGCTAGTTTTTTTGAAATGAGTAGAGTAATTGTCATTTTTCAATAGTAATGTTTTACTACCATATTTTAGTCATTTCTCTTAGTGAGGGGAGAAAAAGTGATGCAAGCCTCTCCTCATTTGAAATCTTTGAGTGCTCAATACTCATGCCCTCTCTCTTGTCTCCATCTATATCCTTTGGAGTTTTTGTTTGCTTTCTCATCAGTCAACAACATGTTTCTACCCTCCATCTTCCTATTCCATGGAGGCATCTTCTTAGTGCGCAAAACTTGGTGCTTCCATCAAATCCATAGTCACCTTCAATATGCTTAATGAGCATAACAAGTGGGTTCCCTTGACCATAATGAAGGAAAGTTGGATAATCATGCACCAAAGAAGGAAAAGGATGTCTTCAATAGCCAACCCTTTTGTATCATGCTCAAAGGGCATAGTAATGGATTTTAGGCTTAGTGGCTTCAAGAAAACAATCAAAGAAGTGTATGTGCAACTTGTTTTTATGCATAAGAAGCTTCATCTTGAGCTCGCTACCTCTAATATCCCTCTACATAGACCTAAATATTGGTGCATTTTGATTGCATCTACTATTTTTATGAATGAAGGTTAGTGTTTCTTATTCACCTTGTAATTGACAAGATCATTTGATGTTAACAGACTTATATCCATCTAGTGTCTAAGAGTGGCAGCTAGTAGAATGTGTGGTAGATGTTCTAGATGTCATCCACAGTTCTCTTAGCAAAGACCTTTACAAGGAGAGGACCAAAGCCGCATTGGTTGAGAGAGGCATATTCTTTTACAACCAGTTTTATATACCATCTCCCTCTAGTACTAGATTCCAGAATAAGTGAGAGTTAGATGTGCAAAATATTTCATGAGGTAGAGAAATATCTAAAGTCCAACATTTCAAGTAGTCAAAGAAAAATATCCACTTTTATGCCTATAGCTATTTTCATGGACTTCTTCTCCAATAATGAAGTTCAAACCTCAAGAACCATGTTCCTAGTGAAGCACCTAGATGCAAATAGTATCCTACAACTTATGGATGCAAGCTGGGATGCAAGGGTTCAAGATAAATCACTTGCAAGGTGCAACTGGATTCTATTGTCTACAAGTACATGATTGCCACTAAAAATTTTATCATAATATTTTTGTATAGAAGATGGCACCATGTTTGTGGAAAACTGGTGCCACTACTAGACCAAGACATGAGAGATTTTTCTAGAAACTCATTACAAGATATTGATATTTGGTTGGATGGAAAAATTTTAATCATTCTGAAGATAGGATCAATGTGCACATTATGAAAATTGAGGATAGACTTGCATAATAAACACATCTAACTTCCTAGTAACTTCATTTAGCTTCTATGTTGATGATAAAAAGGTGCATTGTTATTTGTATTGTTTATCTTGCTTTACATTCACATGATCAAAGGAATTGTTTATATTACTTTACCTCTAACTACTCTCTCCATGTCTACTAGGTCCCAACAAGAAAAGAAAAGGGCTTCACATATAAAGAGATAGCAAACAATGTTGTGCAACTGTGTTGCCATTAGTAGCTCGGTAGAGTTACTTTTGAGAATTGCACAGTTACATGACAACAAGCACCTACTTGCAAGATTCAAGGAGATATACCTAGAAACAAGGCTTGGACTACGAAAGAAATATACATTTCATCATTGCCTAAGATGTCCATCTACACTCAAAAAATCACAAAATGAATCGAGCCTTGCTCCTGTAAAGAGATGCAATTGTTGCAACGATAGTGAGAGAGATAGATAGAGGCTAAGAGTGAGAACACAGAAATAGAATAGAAGTTATACACACATAAAGTAGAATAGGCTAAAGTCTAAGCATCAAAATCCACATTTGGATAGCACATTCTGTAGCTCTGAACACTTATTTTTTATTTGAAATCATTCCATATTTCTATTGACAACTGTCTTTATTAGTGGTTTTCTCTATCCCCCAAGATACTAAAATTTGTAGTTTTTGGTACTTCCTTAGTACCATTATTTTTTGTCTCAGTGTACCATTATTGGTAGCCTTGGTAATTTTGAGTACAAAATAAATGATAAATAGATTCATAAATGAAAATTCATTGTGCCTCATTTGAGTAATCTCTCATATTCATACATATTAGTCTACTTTGGGCCATGAGAAAATCACACCACAACTAACTCTCCCTGAGAATAGCACCAAATTTGAATAGCCTACACTTGTAGGGTAATGACCAAGCAATACAAGGACAATCGACCCAAGGAGGTACCTCTCTCACTCAATGGTGATCCATACAATGTTCAGTGTACACGAGGATCAACACCAAGCAAAGTGGGCGCCCTTTGGTCTAGAGAGGGGCCTCCTTACTTGGTGGTGACCCTCATGGGACTCACTACACATGATAAACACTTCAATCAGCCCAACTATAATCAAAATAAACTAGCCTTTTCACAATTATAGACACACACCTTTTCTTCAAAAGAAAGGTAATCATTTCATGAGGCTTTTGTACTCAAGAAAGACCATATCATCAAATAAATGTTAACCAAGCAAAGTAACACATATGAGAACCCTCCTTTTTTTTCTTGTTGCATTTCCATTTCCACTTACAAAGTGGTGAATGAGTATCAAAAAATCACTAAGGAACTTTTAATCATTCCCTATATAGGGAAAAAAAAAGGGACATTCCTTATCAATTCCCTAGTTAAAAATACACATAACTAGGGAAAGTAAATAATAGGGAAACTGGAACATTTCCTATTTAGAGAAACTAGGGAATTGCATAGGAAATTTCCTACATAGGAAAATTTTCCTACCTATGAAAATTTCCTATGTAATTCCCTAGTTTCTCTAACTATGGTAGAGAAATGTCCCTACCTATGAAAATTTCCTATGTGATTCTCTAGTTTCTCTAACTAAGGTAGAGAAATGTCCCTACCTATAAAAATTTCCTATGCAATTCCCTAGTTTCTCTAACTAGGGAATGCTCCATTTTCCCTATTATTTACTTTCCCTACTTATGTGTATTTTTAATTAGGGGATTGATAAGAATGACATGGGTCAAGAGGGAAATATATCTATAACTACTATAACAAACCTACTATAGTACTCTTAACACCTCTAGACTTGCATTTTTTGGACTAATAAGACAAATCTAAAGCTTCATTAACTAAATAAAATGATAATTTGTCACCATTCAAAGCATAAGAAGCACAATAATACTCAAATGTAAACCTAGTGAACACCAGTAAGGCCTACAATTCTAAAATGTTGCAATCACACTGAAGCTTTAAACATTGGCATACATAAGAGCATTCACCACTAGCAACATGAGACACCTAAATCTTGTAACCCAAACCTTTTAAAATTGTAGACTTGCAAGAAAGTATTGAATGATGTATTGATTCTAGTGAGCTCAAAGAAAGAGCATAAGAATTTGACTATTAGTACTAACAAGAAAGAAAAATATCACCATTCAAATAATAATATAACATGCATAAGAAGATTCATCTCTAGCAACATGAGACACCTACTTGTAGCCAAAGACTATTAAAATTGTAGACCAACAAAGCAAGTACTAAATTATGTATTTTTTCTAGCAAAATCAAATAAAGAGTATAAGAATTTGACTATTAGTACTAACCGAGAGGTCCAATATCACCATCTAAAGTACATGATATACATAGTTGTGATTGAGAGAATTGGAGATGAATGAGAGCTATTGGACAAACTTCAAATGATTTTATTTATCCTTAGAATTATAGAATAACATGCTAATTCCTTGAGATGAATATGGAGCATCCCTTTTCATATAAATATGTAACCTTCAATTCGAATTTTTAATTATTAAAATCTTGGACCAATTTAGTGTTTTAGTCATACTAATATGCATGGTACATCTCCTCCATGACATCATCAAATATCTAATTGTAACCATCAACTCTTAAGAAACGCAGGCCCCGCAAGTTTATATACACTCTCACTTATATCTATTCAAATCTACCCATGTAGGAATATGCTTTCCTAGACTTCTAAACTACTTCTAAGTGCTACATCTAGTTTTAACTTCAACACTTATATCCGTCCTCTTCCAAAATCCTAGGGATGGAAAGTAGTGGGACAAGTAAAGAGCACACAGAATGTATAACACACAATAACAATCCATAATAAATGCTCGATGAGAGAAGTGTGTATTAAGAAAAGGAATAATATGAGCCCTTGGCCTCCACATCTCAAGGACTAGGGGAATTGAGTTGATGGTGGAGTTGATGACTTTTCCCTCCACTTTCCCATGAATCTCTCACCTACCTCCATAGCCACCCACCCTTAGTGGAGGGCTTGAATCTCTCAAACGAGGATGCTTCAACTAGTAATTTCTTCTAGGGAACTCTTCCTCTACTCCAAACATTGCTATCCATCACCTCAAAGCCCTACATTATTACCTCCTTGCTCCAGCATTGCACCTAAATCAGTTTGCTTCATGGAATGCGCCTACAACTCTCATACTATTGACACCGCACCTGTAGAGTTCACGATTCTTGACGACCACCATGGGGCTATCAAAGTCCATGAGATAGAATCTCTATCCATATAATTGTTTTTGAAAATGATCAAGTCTATGTGTTGCAATCAGCAAAAAATCATACACCTACTATAACCCTAACAGAGAAGCCATAGCTCCTTCAACATCAAGCTTCTATTTCCCTTCATTTTCTCATTTTTTTCAGTCAATTGGAGTTTTTGCCACTTGGGTTAGAGTTATTACTCACTTTCTAGTAACATTTGAAGCATCAGACCAATAAGAAGGGGACATTTTGAAAGATTCAAGTTCAATTCAAGAAGATACAAGAACAGTTTCCATTGACACTCATATAATGCTTTTAGCACTTATGTCATCTAATACAATTATCTTTGCTTCTAATAAAATCTAAATTTTTTTGCTACTCCAGCATCAAATCAAGGAGTTGAAGAATCAGACCACCGACTTGCAAGACCTTGAAGATCCCAAGTTCAAAGGGCATACTAGTCACCTAGTATCTCTTGATACTAATCACCTAGTGCTTCTTGACACTTGTGCTCAACTCTCTTCTGCCTGCTGCTGAAATCTAAAACTTTTGGAGCTGATTTGCTATTGATCGTGTAACCTCAACATGGGCAAGGACTCACCGACAACTCAATTCAATAGTGTCAGATTCCATACATGGCAAACTAGGATCAAACTGATCCTGATGAAGAAAGGCTTGTGGTCAATCACAAGTGGTCAAGAGAAGAAACCAAGGGAAGTTGCACTTTTAGTCATATGGGATAAAAATGATGATAAGGCTCAAGCTATTATCAAGCTCAAACTTGATGATAGCTACATTCATCATATTGATGATTCTGAAACCTCTCACGCGACATGGGATCAATTAGAAACCCTATTTGGAGCTCATACAAATTCCTCCAAATATGGCTTACTAATTGTATTTTTTAGGCTTGACATGAAAAGTAGTTCTTCACTTGCAATTGATTTGAATTATATGGAAAGCTTGTTGACACAACTCCTCTATGTGAAAGGGAAGAAGAGCATAGTCTATAACTTTTGTAAGAAAACTGGGCATGTTGAGAAAATTTTCTATGCTAAGAAAATGTCTCAAAGAGCATATCTTGCTATAGTCAAAGAAGATAAAGATAACAATGAAGAAGAAGAAGAAGAACAAGAAGAAGAAGAAGAACCCCAAGAACAAAAGGATAGGACTCACGAGTCCCTCTTTTGTACCTCATTTTCTAATAAACTTTTTCAAGTTTAAAATGTGGACTTGCCTAATGTTCCCACCATAAGTTCCAATACTCCTCATGTAATCTATGCACACTATAGCCTCGACACACTTATGAGGCCTTGTGACAACCTCTAGCTTTGTATGGTTGGTTCTTTCCATGTTTACACTTAGTAAAGGTTCTACTCATGACAGCCTATGTATACTCAGTGTCTTTCTTGGTTGTGATTGAGGAGGGGTGTTGAGAAATGTGCAATCACATCCACCATATCCTTTGTGTAAGGAATAAACAAGGCAAAGAAACACATTGCAAATAAAGCCTTAGACTAGGTCATGTATGCATGGTTTATTAAAACCATAGTTGGTGAATACCATGTTCACTTTCCACCTTTCTCCACCTACCAATACCACCTACTGTAAGCCTATAAAAGGCACTCATCCCCACACTCATTCCATCAGTCTCATTATCATTTAGTTGTACTTGCATTATGCTTAGATAATATTAGTTGTTCTTCTTCATCAATGCTTAAGCTCAATTATTGGCCTTTCTTGTTGCTTACTATGATCTACACCTTATTGTTCAGTTTGTTTAGGGTCAATTTGGGGTCTACTAGTTAGCCTATGGATCTAAGCATATTGAATTTTTTGCTAAGGGATCAGCACTATTCCTAACAATTTGGCTACGATTTCTAAGTCCGAAACTGTCTATAAGGAATTTGGTGAATTCTCCTAGTGCGGATCACATTCTATGTCCTCCGAGATGTGTCAGATTTGCAAATTTGTCTATCAAGGTGTGTCTAATTGTGCAGGGTCTTATTTGGCTTAGTCTGATTCAAGTATGTCCAATTGTCACAATCAGATAGGGTATGTCCAACTAGATAGGGTGGCTGGTACGATTCAGATATGTTCGATTTTTGGGATTGAAAGGGTTGGCTAGGTTGTGGGTCCCATTCTCACATGTCCGATTCTTGGAATCGAACAAGGCAAGGTGGTCTAAGTGGTGACATGGAAGAGTCCAATTCTAATTGTTTGATTTTCAAAATCAGAGAAGGCATTTGGTCTAGGTGTGCGATTCTGCAAAATCAGACACTGGTAAATTTGTCGGATTCTTGATGGCCAAAACACACTTTCAACTACGATTTGATTCAAAATCAAGCCACTCGAGCTATGATAGCTAGCAAGACTTTCTAGAAATCAACTATGGGTGTAGGGCAAGGGCCTCATATACCTTAGTCTCACAAAAAACCTCGGCATACTCTGATTGATTTGACGTAAGCTCGTGGCTTGCAAGCTCTCTTTCTCTCTCACACAAAGCTAGGATTGCAAATGAGGCTTTCCCTTGCCTCCTGGGGCCTTAAACCTTGATAGGCACAATCTTAATCTTCTTGATCACTCCCCTTGCAATTCCAACACATCTAAGCACTCATTTTTTCCATTTTTTCCTCTATTTATGCCTTCTTTGAGCCTGTTTTACAACAGCAAACCCTAAGCTTTCCACTTCGATTTCTCGATCCTAACCTACTCTAAATGCAACAAAAATAAAAAATATAGGTCGGAATTGATTTCTCCCACTTAACTAATTATCAAAAACCAAGAATACTTACTTGTAACATAGATTAAAAACCCAAAATCCCCTATCTAGCTCAAGTTATGGTTCAAGGATGAAACCCTTACTTTGATGCTTGATTTGAGGTGCACAAGCACTCAACCTTGAATCCATTGGTCCAAATAACAGAACCAAAATATAAAGGGAACACATGCTCAACTGACAAGAGCCACGGACCACTTATTCCTTCAAGCATTTCAAGCAAGTACCTATGGCTATCTCTCACCTAACCAACGTGCCTTTGATCCTATCGGGGTGTAATGACCTTACCTTGATGCCCAAATGAGTTGCCTCCTCCCTCAAAAACTCTGGTAGCTCCACAATTTGTGATGCAAGCTCAAGCATCCTCAAGCCTTCTTCTCCAAGATGATGGAGAGTTTCACCTCCAAGATCCCTCACCCTCACACACTCACTCCCTCACCCACTCACACTCCCTCCCTCAAGCACTCACAAGTAAGCAAAGAGAAGAGAAGGAGAGAAGAAGATTATCTCACTTTTACCACAGACCAAAGAATGATCTCTCATTCAATTTTTGGAGTTTATATACATACCCTAAAATCCCTTGGACACCCATCTCTTTTTCACATGACTGACCATTCTTGCAAGGTCCTATTTTTCATTTCCATTCTACTTTCCCTATTCTTTAGCATGTGCCCGTCTATCTTTTATATTTTGCATAGGAGGGAGCCTCACACTCTTTTACAATAGTTTTTAGGGTGCCTTGCATTTAAAAGTGTGCTTTTTGCCTTTGACTTGATTTTTGAGGTCGCCCCTTGCGCATTGCTTGTTCTCCATCTTGCTTCTTCCATTGTATCTGTATTTTTCTTTTTTTTTCTTCTGTCTTTGAGTTGGGGTTAGCGAGATGGGGTTAACATAGCCATTGTGTAGTACCCAAGAAGAATGGAAAGTTGTGAAAATGTGTGGACTTCCGAAAGCTAAATTCTAAGACAAAGAAGGATTATTTCATTATTCCTTTCATAGATCAACTGTTGGACACATTGGCAAGACATGAGCTTTACTTCCTCTTGAATGGATTCAGTGGATACAACCAAGTCCATATCACAAAGGAAGATCAATCCAAAATAACCTTTACAACAAAATGGGAAACCTATGTTTATAGAGTGATGTGTTTGGGCTCTCTAACGCCCCTTCTACATTTCAAAGGGTGATGATGGCTACATTAAAAAATCACTTGCATGATTTCATTGAGGTATACTCAAATGATTTCTTCATCTATAGCCTAATCTGTGAGCATTGGGAACACCTAGAGCAGTGCTTTGATAGATATCAAGAGTATTGGATCTCCTTCAACCCGGATGAATGCATCTTTGGAGCCTCTTTAGGAGTTATTTTGGGTCACATTGTCTTTGTACAAGGGATAGAAGAGACCCTACCAAGATTAAGGAGATTATAGCTCTAACCATGCCAACTAGCCTCAAACAATTGAGGGGATTTCTTGGTCATGTGGCTCTTATAGATGGTTCATTACACATTTTGCAACAAAGGGAGTCCTCTTACATAAGACCCTAAGAAAAAATGCAAAGTTTACTCGGACCATTGATTGTGACAAAGCTTTCAACACCTTGAAATAATGTCTAATTGAAGCACCCATTCTATAACCTTTGATTGGATAAAGGAATTCCATGTGCATAATATTGATGCATCTATAGAAGGATTAACTGGTTTATTATGTTAAAAAGGCTCCTTGAAGTTAGATCAACATATCTACTTTGCAAGCCAAAAAGTAACTAATTGAGAAAGAGACTAGATAGTGACAAAGGTAGAGTGCCTCACAATGGTGTTTTTCTTGCAGAAGTTTTGACACTAACCTACACATTTGAGATTTTATATGGACCATGAGACATTGTCCTTCCTGATGAATAAGAAAAATGTGAAAGATCGAATGACGAGGTGGCTTCTATTTTAGGAGTTTGATTTTAAAGTGGTTACCAAATCTAGTCACTCCCATGTCTTGGGAGCTAAACATCTATTGCGTATCCCTGAAAACAATGAAGAGGTGCATGATGATCCAGAATCTCCTTGATACTTCCTTATTTCTAATACAAAGAGTAACTCCTTAGTATGGAGATATAGCCAATCTCTTGGCAACCCAATAGTATTCTCCTAGCATCTCTAGCTACGATAAGAAGAAGCTTCTAATAGAATGAGCCCCCTACATCTTTTTAGATAGCGCTATGTTACAAGACAGGTAAAGATAAAGTCCTATGAAGATGTGTTGTAGGGGAGATGAGATTAGGATAGTGTTGAAAGCATACTATGACGAGCCTTGTGGAGGACACTTTGAATATACTTTTAGTAAATTTGGAAATCGTTCAAGTCACATTCTTCATTATTTAGAATAATGAAACGCCAAAAAGAAATATTTAAGTTTTTAAAAGCTATCATGTTGACACATAATTGGAAACCTTATGAAAAATGGAATCTATTGATCAATTAAAAAATAAATTTGAAGCAAAGGTGTGAGAGTTATAGCAAAGAGAAAGATTTGACCATGAGTCCTTAACTTGTGAAATTTCTCAAATTCACTAATAGTGTGTTTTTGTAAGAGAAGTGAGCTAAAAAGGCTCTGCTTGTAGGATATTGGTGCCCTTCATTGCATAAAGATGCTTATGACTACTACGAGCATTGAGATGCTTGTCAATGGATGGGAAATCCTACTAAATCCAGCTCTATGCCACTACAACCCATTCTTCCCCTAAAGCTATTCAAGAAGTGGGGTATTGATTTCATTGGCCCCATCGATCCACTAATCAGAAGGAAGCAAAACGGATACATTTTGGTCTATAGAGATAATGTGACAAAGTGATGTGAAGCTAAAGCTCTCAAATGAGATGATGGCAAGAGTGTAGCCATGTTTTTGTATGAGAATATCATCACTAGGTTTGATAGTCCCTTAGAGCCAGTAAGTGATAGAGGCACTCACTTTCTCAACAAGATTATGAAGGAAGTAACATAGCTTTACAAGATGCACCATTGCAAGTCCACACCATACTATCCTAGAGCCAATGACTAAGTCAAAGTTACCAATCGTATCCTTTGCTTACTCTTGATAATGACTATTGCTACACATCACTGTGATTAGGACAATTGACTTATACAGACCCTCTAGGTGTATAGAACCGAGATAGAACCTCTTGTAAGGTTGCTAGAGGACAAACACCTTTCTGCTGGTGTATGGCATAGAAGAGGTCTTCCCTGTCAAGTTAGAGCTACCCCATTTGCAAGTGTCTATCATCGAAAACTTGGGAGATAATGAGTCATTGCAATGCCATCTTCTACACTTGGAAGGTCTAGAAAAAATATGTTGAATGACCTTACAATGTATGGAAGCCACCTAGGCTCAACAAAAATCTTAACATGATAGCTTCATCAAGCATAAGGAATTCAAGGAAGGTGACCTCCTCCTTGCCTATAATCCATGTTTTGGTAAGTTTCCAAGAAAGTTCCAATTGTGCTGGATAGACCCGTACAAGGTACTTGATGTCAACCCTAACATATCTATTTAGATATAGGATGTGTACGCCTCTCAAAAATCCCTTCCTGATAAATGGCTATCACCTAAAGATGTATTTCCCTCCCTAGGGTTCCTAACAATCATAGCTGGAAATTCCTTTCCCTCTGAGGCATCGCTCCTTCCTACTTCTTATGCTGCTATTGTTATCCATCATTCTTCACCTCATAGGGTGGAACCATTCTATGAGCCCCTCACCTCTAGCTTTGTCTTCTATTCGATTACCTTTCTATTCAATCCAGTTAACGTGGTGTAGATGGTTCTGATAAGTAATATTATAGCCCTATGAACAAAAATAAAATAAAATAAAAATAAAAGTTAAATAAAAATTCTTTATGGGAGAAATGAACTTCGGTCCCTACCATGCTAAACTGCTCTTTGAGAAAAGATGGAAACATCCTTGGAAGTAGGGAAAAAGAAAAAAAGAAAAAAAAGAAAAAAATATTAAACTATTATGGGAGAAAAGAAAGAAATTCTATGTCATAATAGGCCTTTCTTCAAGAAAATGTGGCAGATACCCTTGTGTGGGAAGTTGGCTGTGGAAAAGATGGTAACATCCTACCATACAGATTAGTTGATTAACTACTTGACCTTCCAGGATTCAATTTTGAAGCCGCCTTCTTTGGTGCACTGTGTCTTGTACCTTTACAAAGCATATATTTCCTTTGCACACACAAGTTGAGCCTCTTGATGCACAAAGCACATTGTTTTCCTGTGCACGGCACTATAATGCTCCCCAACTTTTCTTCTTGCATTGTATGACCGTACAAGGTGGGATGCACTATTGTACTATCAATTGTGCACAAGGCATACAACCTTCATACAAGTAGCAGTGAGGATTAAATCAAGGGGTATAAGGAATCAGATTGTCCTTCGGTATCATCACCAGACCGTGAGACATAGGGGGGCTGAGCATGAATGCTTTTCCCTTCAATCAATTAAGAGGTGAGATTCGAGGGACGTTACGACACTAGCAATCATGTATGTTTTTTTTTCCCTATATACACATGGGACAGGCCTCTGCCATCATCATAGGACACATCATTTTATTATGTGCAATGTATTATAAGGCTCCTTGGCTTTCCTTCTTGTAGCTACACTTGCTAGATGGATTAAGATGCACTCATGTACCATTAATTGTGCACACTACCATACTTCATTTGTATCATTCCACTTGTCGATTTCTAAAATGGATGTGAGATATGGGTCTCATTTCACTTCTGTTGGAGCAATGTGAGTTATGGGGTGAGTGACTGATCTATCATTCCAACATGAATTACTGTCAAGATTGAGTGTTGTATTCTTTGCCATCAGTGACTTCCCTCGTTTTCATCAATGATGCTACCTCCCTAGGTCCTCCTACATGGTCCCTACCATACAAGATGCATAATCTAGTAAACTGTGGTACTTCTAGTGAACGACTTCAAGTCTTGGCATGTCGATAAGGATCTACATTGACCAAATGAATGGGCCAAGTGTTTCTAACCCTACCTCTTGCATTCATTTATATGTGTGATATATCTTAAGTGTGGGAATGCCAAGGTACAAGTCATGGTCAAGTGTTAGGGCCTGCTGATTAGTCAAACCGATATGTTCACATTTTAAATGTGTGGATGTGTCTATATGAATGTCATCTTTATACATTCATGGATATGTTGCTCTATGATCATTACACAATGAATTGCTTATTTTATACCATGTTGAGGTACCTTCCTCACCTACCCATTAGACTTATTGTCCATGTGAATGCATTCTACTTTCTCTGAAATTGCAATCTGGTCTCATAGCCCTATTGCCACATTTTCTTCTTACTACCCTCTATTCTGAGCAACAATTCATCAATTATTCATCTTTGAAGGATTTTACATGAATCAAATGTATTTTCATGTGAACACACCTTTTTTATATTAAAAGTATAGTTTAATATGATACACTTGATCTTTCCCTTCTCCCAAATGCTTTTTCTTTTTATAGCCCATCTTTTTTATGCATGGATTGGTCGTTACTTATTTTTTCGTGTTTGCGGGTTTCTTTTTATGTATTTTTTGCACTTTTTCCATGTGAACCTGCTCCTTTCTCGTCGAAATGATGTATTGTTTGGATATGCTTAAGATGTTAGTCGCCCCAAATTTTTTTTTTTCCTCCCCCTCATTCTGGTCCACTAAATTTTTGTTATTAATTTGTAATTGTGTTTTTCAAAAAAAATTCAATGCGAATGTGCTTTTCTTCCACCAGAACTGGATTCTACCTTGAAAACCCTATCTAACACCATTCCCCAAACATTTTTTCTTTTTGTTATTCATTTTTTTGCTTGACAGATTATCTCGAATTAATTTTTGTTTAGATTTTCATGTGGGCTTTAACCGTTTTTTGCATACGAACCTCCATCTTTGTCATGGAAACCATGTTTTGACTTGCTAGCCCTATTTGCCTTGTCAAACCAAATATTTTTTCATATTGTTGCATTCCATTCTGACTTTCCAATTTATTATTATTAAATTTTTTTATTTTTTCATTTGAACATGTGTTATTCTTGTCAAAATTGTGTTCTTACTTCACAAGCATATGTGGCACCTTTACCCATATATTTTTCATTCTTTCCACACTTCATTCTAGTTGAAAAAATTTACATTATTACTTTTTATGCCTATTTTCATATGTATTTTTATCATTTTTCCATGTAGATATCAGTTTTTACCTTGTACTACATGTCGAGGCATCCACCATGTCACATCCAGTCTATGCTTGCTTCTCTTGCTCTCGTTTGATCCCATCACAGTAAATTTTTTTATCCTTGCCTCGGGATGGTGCACGAGATGAAGGCACTTAATTTTTATGATTATTTGAAGACCAAAAATACAAATAAAAACACAAATAAATCAAAAATAAAAAATCCCTTTCTCCCAACCATTCCCTCCCGTCCTATCCTCTCTTCTCTCTCCCTCCCTCCCTCTTTTCTCCTCTCTCCTCTCTCCCTCTATTCTCTTGCCACCTCAATTCTCCTTCTTCTCCTCCACTACTTCTTCTGCCCTCTCCTCCTTCTCATGCCCCCTCTCTTCCTTCTCCCCCCTCCTCCTAAGTTCTTCTCCTTTTTCTCTCTTTGCCTATTCAGTCGCTAGTGCTTGTTTTGCCACTTTTCTGGCACACTAACTCCTCCCCCTCGTCCTCCTTATGTGCCATCTACCTTTCCCCCTCGTCCATAACCCACTAACCCTACCCCCCGCCTACCCTACCCAACCCCCCCACTCCACCCACTAACACCTATCCCTTATCATCTAAACCCCCTACCTCGCTTGTCCCAACCCCCATTCTTCCCACCCCTCACCATTGCCTATCCCCTACCCTCTAAGCCCCCCGCCCCACCTATCCCACCCCCACTCTTCCCACCTCCCTGGCACGCCCACCCTTATAGCCCCCCTACCCCCTAGCCCTCTTGCCCACCCATACCTTTTTCCCTCCCTTATCCTCAATTTATCCACCCCCTAATTCTGGCATGCCCCCCAATTTTAGACCACATGGTGGGCGTTTGTGAGAACACTACAAGATATAGGCCTTATACCGACATTAAAAGCGACGAAAAGGTTCATTAAAAAAATTGCCCTTATCATCGCAAAAAGTGTCGTTATTGGCAACGCCATAGAACAGTCCGTATCAACGTCATTATCAGCGTCGCTATTTGCGTCGGTATTTGCGATGCTAATACCGACACAAATAGTGGTGTATTTTGCAACTCTAATAGCGACGTGTATAGTAAATTTGCGATGCTAATAGCGATGGTAAAAGGGAAAAAAAAATGTGGCAGCCATACAAAATAGTTTCAGTAATGTGTATAATGCTCGTGTAAATAAAGGAAAAGAATACTTAAATCATAACAATGATACATGAAATAAATACATGATCGCATAGTGAAAGCGATTGGTACAATCATGGCAAGATACTACTACTACATAGAAAATGTCTACATAGATCACGTGACCAAAAAAGAAGGGTATGTGAGATCCAGGGATCCAAGGGCGAGCTATAGATCCTCGCTATCTAAAACCTCGTCCTGCTGCAAAGAAGCATCGAACGGACTCTGCAACAAAAGAAACAACTACACATCAGTCCACCATACAATAATGCATTCTAATTAAACATAGTAACTATGGACAAGAAAGATGAGTGACTTACAGGGCCACCGCATCCATACAATCGGTCGATCAATGCAGTGAGACTGTGTCTCTCTGCATATCAAGTCTCAAGGCTGATGGGATCACGATTTGTAATGGAGTGTTGCAAAGAAAACAAAATACAACTATTGGAAACACGATTGTCATTACAAAGGATTTTGCAAAAAATATAAGCAAGCAAAACAAAAGAAAAACTTACAAAGTCCTCTAGATATGTCTTGTGGCCGTCACTCCCAAGATGATGGACCACTTCGGCCTCTAGTCATGCCCTCGCGGCCTTGCACTGTTGTCTCCAACGTCCTCTAGAATCTGTAGCCTCCTCCCTAGGTCGGCGTCAACCATCCACGTCTAGTCACTCAGGCTTTGAAGTCCTACTCTTGAGTGCCTTGCATGCGTCCGATCGACTATGTGACATATATGCACGCACGCACTCCATCATCCAGCCCGTAGAAAACCTATATGCTGCGGCTGGTACCGGAAAATCCTCATACAAGGATGCTACTATGTAGTCCTTGCTCCCCTCCAATATGTTCTTCCAATGATCCAAGATGTTGTGTTGAAAAACTTATTGGCACAACTCTCTCATGCAAGCCATCACCCTTCTCCCCTCATCATTCATCATGATGGCTCATGACCTATCATCTACTAGGCATACCCCTCTAGGGTATACCTAAGATGGGTCCTCTCCCACGTGCGACCATGCTCCTGGGCATATCTAGGAGACCACTGTACATCTGGTGTACTTATCGGGATAGTATCTATCGGGGTAGCACCCATAGGGGTGCTACCTGCGGACGGCTAGCAAAACCCGGAGTGAGTGGAGTATGTCAAGATTGTGGGAGAGAAGGAAGGAGACTCACTTGTAGCTTTCTTGCTTGCACAATGGGGGAATATACACAGAGGTGGAGGCTGAAAACAGTTTTCCTCTTCTTAGTTGTGTAAGCCAAAAGAACTCAAGTACAAAGAAAATAGAAGAACCCAAGATATGGGTCTCAAAACCAAACTCAACTAACTAAGGTGGCATACTAACTGAGCCACGAACTAGAGTAGATAAGGATAGCTATCATGTAGCTATTATTCAAGGGCGGTGTACCAACCGCATCTGCAACTGACAAGTCGGTGACATAAATACACAACGGTCACCCTGGCGTATCACGAGTGGAGCTCGATATCTCAACACTCCCCCTCGAGCTCAATCCCAATTCCTGCACACCAAGCAGGTCTCTGAACTTGCGCAGCTTCTCTGCGCCCAATGCCTTCGTGAATATGTCAGCTACCTGATCCTCTGTGCTGACATAAACTAGATCAATAAGACCTAGTAAAACCCTCTCTCGCACATAGTGATAATGCACCTCAATGTGCTTTGTTCTAGCATGATAGACTGGGTTATTTGCCAAGTGTATACTACTCATGTTGTCACAATAAATGACAACTGGCCCATCTGTAGACTGATGCATATCATAAAGTAGCTTATGCAACCAAGCTACCTCACATGCAGCCATTGCTGCACCCCTGTACTCAGCCTCTGTGCTCGACAAGGCAATTGTAGGCTGTTTCTTGCTGCTCCAAGTGACTGCAGCACTCCCAAAAGAGAACACATATCCACTGGTAGATCGTCTATCAGAAATACTACCAGCCCAATCAGCATCAGTGTATCCATGCAACTGTATCTGAACCCCAGTCTCATAAAATAGTCCATACTGCAATGTGGACTTCACATACCTAAGTATGCGTCTAGCCGCATCCAAATGCGATTTCCTTGGAGCCTGCATAAACTGACTTACCAATCCAACAGCATAGCTCAAATCTGGCCTGGTAATAGTCATATAAATCAAGCTTCCTACTATGCATCTGTACATAGTAGGGTCTTCCAGAAGCTCACCTGCATCTGTGCTCAGCTTCACATTCTGCTCCAAAGGAACTGAAATAGGCTTACAGCCTGTCATCCCATATTTGGATAGCATGTCCAATCCATACTGCCTCTGCAAGAGCTGTATCCCACTTGGTGATCTAATCACCTCAATGCCCAAGAAATAACGCAGCTCTCCCAAATCCTTCATCTCAAACTTCTGCTTCAATAGCATTTTCATATGAAGGATATCTTCATCACTGTCACCTGTCATAATCAAATCATCAACATAAATGACAAGTAGCATAATACCTTTCTCTGTTTTCCTCACATAAAGTGAGAAATCTGCCTTGGAAATCTGAAAGCCAATAGTGACAAGATACTGTCCTATCTTGTCAGACCATGCTCTAGGTGCTTGCTTCAAGCCATACAAGGCTTTCTTCAACCTGCAAACAAACTCAGGATGAACAGCATGCACATAACCTGGTGGCTGCTCCATATATACCTCTTCTTGCAAATCACCATGCAAGAAGGCATTCTTTACATCCATCTGATGTAAAGACCATCCCTTTGATGCAGCCATAGCAATGACTGCTCTTACAGTTGCCATCCTTGCAACTGGACTGAATGTTTCTTCATAGTCAATGCCATATGTTTGTGCATACCCCTTGACTACTAATCTTGCCTTGTATCTGTTCACAGAACCATCTGCATTGTGCTTCACCTTATAAACCCACTTACAGCCAATCGCATTCTTACCTTTAGGCAAAGGTACCAATTCCCATGTAGCATTTGCTTCCAAGGCATCCATTTCTTCATCCATGGCTTTCTCCCATTTTTCTTTTCCCATGGCTTCCTCAAAAGAAGTGGGTTCTGGTTCCTGTATCACTTTAACCATATATGCATAGTGAATGGCTGTAAATCCATCATATTTCAGCCTATCCACAGGATACCTAGCTCTCGTAGACCTGCGCAAAGTAGGTTCACTCCCAGGTGCTCTCAAAACATCCCTGGTCTTCCTTACTCCAGGTGTAACAATAGAAGGAATACGCAACTCATCATCAATGCTCTGTTCTGAGCCACTGGACTCACCATCCACATAAGAGTGACCTGCATTCACATCAAACATGGGCTGATCAACCTTCTCTTTTCCTTTTCGTGATACCTGCATACCACTATCTGCATTGCTTTGAGAAGATTCTCCTTATCTCAATCTGCCTGTCCATGGCGAAGAATGTGAACCACTGCTAGAGGACGCTCCAGGTCCACTAATATTTTGTGACTGCTGCTGTGAATTCTGTGCAGCATTACCATTTTGTGCATCTACATCATCAATCACATTTACTGGTTTATACCAGCTACTCATCTCATAAAAAACAACATCTCTGCTCACTGTAAACTTACGAGTAGAAGGGTTATAGCATATATACCCTTTTTGCTGCAGAGAGTAACCAATAAAGATGCACTTCTCAGCTTTTGGATCCAACTTGGATCTCAACTCATCTGGCACATATACATAGGCAATGCAACCAAAAATTTTCAAATGAGAAATATCTGGTTTCCTACCAGTATACCTCTCCTCTGGAGTCATTCCATGTATTGCTGCAGTGGGAGTCCTGTTCATTATGTAGACTGCTGTAGCAACTGCTTCAGCCCAATAAAAATCTGGCAAGTCTTTTTCATTGAGCATGGCACGAGATACCTCTCCAATATGCCTGTTTTTTCTTTCTGCAATTCCATTTTGTTGTGGGGTATAACTGCATGAATATTGCTGCTTTATGCCATGCTCCTGCAAGAACTTTGCAAACTCATTTGAGAGGTACTCTCCCCCTCCATCTGACCTTAGGCATTTTATTTGCAGACCTGTTTCTTTTTCAGCCATAGCTTTAAGGGTTTTGAAATGCCCAAAAACTTCACTTTTCTTTTTCATAAAATACACCCAAACTTTTCTGCTATAGTCATCAATAAAAGTGACAAAATAATGATAGCCTCCAAGAGATGCAGCTTTAGTAGTCCACACATCAGAATGGATTAATTCCAATGGCTTCTCACTCTCTTGAACATGTCTAGGAAATGGTTTCCTTGCCTGTTTTCCAAACTGACAGGCTTCACATACCTTATGCATTTCTGCAACCTTGAATTTTGGCAATCCTGCAACAATATTTTGGGCCTGCATTGATTTAAGTCGCTGTACATTAACATGACCAATGCGTTTATGCCAGATATCAATATCTGCAACTACACCGGTCCCATGTGCAAACATTGCTGCACTCAACTCAGACATGTTTGCATCCGACATAAACATTCTGCCCTTCTTCTTTCCTTTTGCTATCAAGCGACCTTTATTTTTCATATCCTCAACAAAGCATCCATGAGGATTAAGGTCACAGAAACTAAATCATCATCTTCCACTGGCGACCCGATGGAAGCAAGTGCATCTGCAATCTTCTTCACCTTCATGTGGTAGTCATTGATGCTAATATTTTCTCTTTGCACATTATGCAACTCTTGCTTGAGCTGCATTTTCCTGGCTTGCGTATTTGTGCTATACATTTTTGACAAAGTATCCCATGCCTCCTTTGGCGTACTTGCATCTTGAATATGCACAATCATAGAGTCTGAAATGCTGATAGACAGCCAGTACATAACTTTCCTGGCTCTCTCATGCCATGTTTTAAATGCCTGCATTTGCTGTTGATTGGGAACATCAGGAAGAACTGGTTCTTCTTCATTTCCTGCAACAAATTCCCAATATCCTTTTCCCATAAGGAAATTCATCATTCTAAACTTCCATGCTTGGAAGTTGTTCTTGTCAAGCTTTTCAGTGACAATCTGTGAAAGAGAATCAGATGCCATTACAGAACACTGCAAAAAATTCTGTCACTGCAAAAAACACAGCTTCACCCCCACAAGGGAAAATCTGCAAAACTGGCGAAAGTGGTATTTGACCACACAGTCACTTCCTAGTGACGATTTTGCATCAACAGGAAACAGGGATGATTCTGTAACTCCCAATGTCTCTACGCACAAGCATACGATGCAATTTCAACAGTAACTTTTCACCGACCTGTAGAACAATGGCTGCACAGCATAAAACTGGGCCTTTTTTCTGAGTGCGTGCAGAAAACTTCCGCCTCCAAAACAGGCCCCGAAATGGCCTCAAATCAAAAAAACAAGATCGTCGAGGGCTAAAGCCATATCCCGCAGCATATACTGCCCTCTTGCTTCACCGCGAAGGGCGTCTCAACCTGAGACAATGCACTCCTGCACTTTCCGGCTGTGCTACCTGCAGAGATCTGCTCCCAAAACAGAAAATGAAAGCAACACTGCTCCTCTTACCAGAACACCGCGAGCTTGGCTTGCTTTCTTGAGCTCCTTACCACGAACAAGGCTCTGATACCATGTCAAGATTGTGGGAGAGAAGGAAGGAGACTCACTTGTAGCTTTCTTGCTTGCACAATGGGGGAATACACACAGAGGTGGAGGCTGAAAACAGTTTTCCTCTTCTTAGTTGTGTAAGCCAAAAGAAATCAAGTACAAAGAAAATAGAAGAACCCAAGATATGGGTCTCAAAACCAAACTCAACTAACTAAGGTGGCATACTAACTGAGCCACGAACTAGAGTAGATAAGGATAGCTATCATGTAGCTATTATTCAGGGGCGGTGTACCAACCGCATCTGCAACTGACAAGTCGGTGACATAAATACACAACGGTCACCCTGGCGTATCACGAGTGGAGCTCGATATCTCAACAAAGTAGACATCCCCACACATGTGACAAATCCCGGAGGTGACACAACTTGAGCAGAACGACGAGATGATGACATTGCGTCCATACCTCCACAGCAACCAGCTAAGCCACGCTCTCTCAAACCGCCACAAGGGCGAGGAGTAGCACATGTATCCCAAGCTGACTACTGGCTCAGTGCATCTAGATCTCTGTAGCATCCCCCTAAACCACTCCCTCCATCTGGCCCAAGTTTGGAGCATCGACCTCATCTGCTAGAAAGTGAAGTATCAGAGCACACCGAAGTAGATCTAATAGAGCGGCCTGACGGTATCCGAGATAGCTCCTGGTCCGCCATATCTCTTAAATCTTGCCATCTGATCTGGAGACATACGCGTGAAGATTTCTTGTAGCTCCTAGTCACTCATCCCTAGACTCATCCTGATGATCTAAATATCCACAAAGGTCACCTGCACAGACAAAAAATAATGTTAGCATAATCAATATAAATCATACAAAGCACGGTAATATAAATCTAAAAAAATGATCTTACTTAAAATGCATATCTTATGTATCCTTATAAGCGATTCATTAACAAATTGAGTAGGTGGATGCTCCAAGTATGAAGTACCCTATGGTCCCATGTCAATCTCCTAACACAACTCCGCATAGAGTGGAAGGTCGATAGACATGTCACCACAAAAGCATAAGTCCACCTCATTCTCAAAGATTTATTGGACTCCTGTATTTTCATCATTGTTACTCGATGCTAGCTCCTCTACATGATCCAAGCTTTTGGTGGCCTCCACTCCTTGCAATATAGACCCCTTTATTTGTATATTGTCCTCATCTATGCTCAGAACATCACTTTTATCATATAATCTCGCACTTCGGGGAGCTGAAGGTATAGCATACCACCATCGAGGTTGTCAAGGATTTGGATAGAAAATTACATGTTCACAATCACATACAAGAGAGATTTAATTATTATGACATGTATCATATCATAATGCAATTAAAAAACACATGAGTTTATGCACATGTTCACAATGGGTCGGAAACACAAACGTGTCGCACAAATCCGTCCATTTTCTTTGGGAATCTAGATGGACCTCATCGAACTATTGCTCCACTGCTCCCCATCTCCTCGAGGTATTTCTCAAAGAGGCAGACCGTCTCCACTGCTCCCTGCCTCACGGATTCAATAGAGGATGTCTTAATCTCGTTCTGTGAGATCCATTCCATTAAAGTCAACAACCTGTAAATCGCCCCGTGCATTTCTAGAGTAAGGCATCGTGTGATAGTACAAACTGCCACAAACGAGAAAGTATTATGAACAACGACTACACTCCAAATAGAAAAATACGCAGGCCATTTACAATCCATTCATAGTATAAACTTAACATATCTTATGCCAATCATGCGATTTTAGCCCTAATAATTGGTCGTCTTTAGAAAACACAGACCTGAGAGAACGCATCATACCTGTCGGAGTGCGGATAGACTTGACTATTTGCTTCACAATGTACTCTTCTTTAGTGGACAAAACCCAAAGAGCGTGAGGTAGCTGCAAGTGACCATCAACACTCGATTGCGGCCAAAGCGCCTCCATCTTGCCTACCTCCTTCAAATCCATTCGTGCCCCTACAATGTCTCTCTTTCCTGTGATGTGGTACCATAGCAAGCTTCCCACATTCTTAAAAATATGTATGGGATCCAAAAAGTGGTTGATCTATAAGTGGGTCCAATATGGTAACTCGTAGAAAATTGAGAATCGTTGCATTCCATTTGGATGTGAGTCCGTATGGACCATTTTCAGCTCGTACTAGCTTTGAGCATTTATATGTGCTGGAGGTCGTCCAAGAAAACCTTCCCTGATTTCATGTCCCTCTGGCAAGAAAGCAATGTGTCCTTGATATACCATCTTCTTCATGGTTCGTGACCTTCAGGAGTCTAACTGTGTTTCACACAATGGACATGCATGATAACCTGAGGTAACCAGATCTGTCCCAACACCTCTCTATCTAGTGAATACAAACTTGAACGAGCTATAATAGATATTACCAACAAAAACGAAAGCCTACTTACCTGAGCACTCTCCGAATCCCAAAAAGTCATGCATGGTCCACATGAGAATGGCTCGAATATTGGGGGACTATCGACCATCATGCTTGCTCATATCTTGTACGGTGATCCTCTCCTCCCACAAGATCTTAAGCTCATCGAATAATGGATGAAGATACACGTCCATATTTTTGACTTTATAGCGGCCTAGAACGAGTAAGATAAGGATGAGATGTCATTTCTTCATAGAAAGCCATGGAGCGATATTGTAGTTGACAAGGACTATAGGCCACACACTATAAGAAGTTGAGTGCAGACCGAATGTGTTCGCGGCATCCATAGCAAGACCGAGCCGAAGATTCCTTGGCTCTCTGGCAAAGCCTCGAAAGGTAGAGTCACTGTGGCTCCATGCGCGTGAATCCGCTGATATTCGTTGAACTCCATCTGTGGACCTATTTTGTGCATGCCATGCTATCAAGCTCACCATGCTGGATATACAAAACATGTGGTTTATGTGGGGAATAAGTGAAAAGTATCTAAGAACTTTTTGAGGGATGGTTTTCCCTTGCAAGTATTGTCGATACCTGTGAGCACCACACTTTGGACATGTCTCTGTAGTCTCGTATTCTCCTCGAAACAGTATGCAATCGTTGATACATGCATGGATGCTGTTGTAGTCCATGCCAAGCTTTCGTATAACATGTTATGTATCATCACAAGAATCAGGCATGGTATTTGCAAGTAGTAATATATGATACTTCACTAACTTGAAAAAAATTATAAAACACCTTGAAAAAGCACAAATGTTTTTAATGATAGTGCCGAAAACAAATCAACGAAGCGTACATATAAGGTATCTGAACAACTCAGTCACACTCACATTGCTCTATCCGTATTTTGGTTGCATACTTAGGAGTGCAAGCAGTGTCTTTAGGCGATATATTCGGCACCCATCATATAATGGTATGGATACTTCCTCTCCAAGCGGATCATAAGTCTCGACATCCATGGGCATCAATGCATCGATCATTGCCTCCATCTCAGGCTCCAAGATTGTAAGTAAGTCTGAAAGACTGCTTGTCTCCAGCTCTGGTATTGATGGTATAGATTGGGTAGTACCTTCCAAGTGTTGGATTGGCTCAGGCACTCCATCCATCACATGCCCATGAACTCTTCTAACTGGCTGCAAACGGTGCACTCCTCCTTGGGATGAGACGTCACCTCCCTAGATAGAAAATTTGCCAACCACACCCAATGTTTTTGTATATGGTATTCAATTAGCTTGCGAATACAATGCATGATTGATATACACTTTTCTTATCGTTTGCTCAAAATCTGAGATCGCTTGATCAATGATCTCATATTGAAACTCGTCGAAGCATCGTACATGTTCTGTAGACAATCGACATTTTTATCTAATTGCCAGCTTACATTGAGAGCAAGGACATGGGACACTCTGATTACGTTGATTAAGATATGCATCGCGATCTTCAATGTCACGACCTTTATCGTTTTTCATTTTTTCTACGTTACGACAAACAATTTGTTTTTGTTATCATTCTTTTTTTCTTTCTTAAATTTTTTGAGAAGGGATTTCTTCTCTTGTAACTCAGCAAAATTAACGTATGTAAAGTCTCCACACACCCACAAATTAACGTATGTCGGAGTGTTTCCTGTCTCGTGGTATTGCACCAGACCTCACCAGACCTTGCCACTACTCTCTTTTTGTATTTTATCCATTCATTCTCTTCTCTCCTTCCACCTCTCTCTCTTTTTCTCTTTCTTTATTATATTATATGCTTATTTTCTCTCTCGTTCCTTCATTCTTTTTCTCTTCTCCTCTCTCTCTCATTTCCTTTAACAAAACATCTCTCTACCACTACCACTACCACTACAATAAACAAGAATTTAAAAAAAAAAAAAAAACAACAACTACTACTACTACTACAACAACAACAAACAAGAAAAGAAGAAAAAACTACCACTACTATGACAACAACAACAAACAAGAAAACTAAACAACAATAAACAAGAAAACAAAAAAAAACTTCTACTACTACCACTACTACTACTACTACTACAAATAAGAAAACCACTACTACTACTACAACCATGACTACGACTACAACTACGACTACCACAACAACAAACCACTACCACTACCACTACCACTACAATCAACAAGAAAAGAAGAAAAAAAAAAACAATAACAACAACAACAACTTCTACTACAATAACAACAAACAAGAAAAGAAGAAAAAACTACTACTACTACTACAACAACAATAACAACAACAAACAAGAAAACTAAACAACAATTAACAAGAAAAGAAAAGAAAAAAAACTACTACTACTACTACAAACAAGAAAACTAAACAAAAATAAACAAGAAAAGAAAAAAAAACTACTACTACTACAACAACAAACAAGAAAACTAAACAACAATAAACAAGAAAAAAAAAAGCTACTACTACTACTATAACAACAACAACAAATAAGAAAACCACCACCACCACCACCACCACCACTACTACTACTACTACTACTACTACTACTACTACTACTACTACTACTACTACTACTACTACCACGACTATGACGACTATGACTACGACTACGACTACCACAACAACAAATCACTACCATGACCACTACCACTACAATAAACAAGAAAAGAAGAAGAAGAAAAAAAAAAACAACAACTACTACTATAATAACAACAAACAAGAAAAGAAGGAAAAACTACTACTACTACTACAACAACAACAACAACAACAACAAACAAGAAAACTAAACAACAATAAACAATAAAAGAAAAAAAAACTACTACTACTACAACAACAACAACAAACAAGAAAACTACTATTACTACTACTAGTACTACTATTACAATCACAACTACGATGACTACGACCAGGACTATGACTACCACAACAATAACAAGAAGAGAAGAAATTAAACAACTACTACAGTTACTATCACTACCACTACTAGTACTACTACTAGGACTACCACAACAACAATAAACAAGAAAATAAGAAATTGAACAACAACTACCACTACCACTACCACTACCACGACTACCACAACAACAACAAACAAGAGAAAAAGGAAAGAAGAAATAAAATAACAACAACAATAACAACAACATTTCCCTCCGTCTCTCTCTCCCTCCCTTCCTCCCTCCCTCTCCCTCTCCCTCTCTTTCTCTCTTTTCCTATTATATTTAATGTTTTCATCCTCTCTCTCTCGTTTCTTCTTTCCTTTTCTCTCTTCCTCTCCCTCTCTCAATAAACATGATTTTTAACAAAAACAAGTAAAAGAAAAAGAGAAAAACAAAAACAAAGCAAGAAGGAACAATGCACTCACCGGAAAGGCCCGAGGATGGATTCGGTGGCTCCTCTTCATGACGGTGGCTCCTCTTTGCCCTCCGTACACTTCTTCCTCTTCTTCGTGAACAGCGGCGGCGGCGGCGGTGAGAATGTCAAAGAGAAAACTAGGGAGAGAGAAAGAGGAGAGAGAAGACTGCAGAAGAGAGAGAAAGAAGAGTGACGAGGCGAGAAAAAGACTAGATTTGGAGAGAGAAAGACAAGAAAGAGGGAGAAGCCATAGAAGCCGTAAGCAAGATGGGAGAGAAAGACTGTAATTGTATTAATGTGTCAAAAAGACGTGAAAAAGTACATGTCCTCTCTTTTTATACCAATGTCAGTGTGACATGGCATAATATCAATGTTATTTACACTAAATCCTTATTCCCAGCTTCTTACAGAGAAGCTTTCCTTCTCCCTCTTTCTCTCTTTCTCTCCCTCTCTCTCTCAGATGCAAGATGGAGTTCGCTCTCTTTTTCGTTTGTTCGCGCAAGATAACGCGCTCGGGTTTCGGCCCGCATTTTTTCGTCTGAGCACCGTCGCTATTTGTGTCGCAAATAGCGACGCCCCTATTTTGCATCGGAAAGCGCCGTCACTATGCCTCTGTATCCTTGTAGTGGGATCGTGAGCGTTTATGCAACTTGTCTAGGTGCATTTTGTGTGTTTCTCCGTGGTTGTTGGTGTGCGGATTTTCTTGGTTTATGTGTGCGTATCATTTAAGCCCACGTTCATGTGTGAGGACACATGTGTAGTCTTCTCCATGTAGTGGATTTGTTGTTATTCATGCCAACTATTGTTCGCATGTTGTCTAGTTGATAGCCTCCTTTCACCCATATTATTATGTAATATTTAAAAAATAACCAAAAAATCCAACAAAAGACATAAAAATTCATAAAAATGTTAAATTAAATGAAAACTTTTACACAAAAATAAAAAAAGAAAAGTCAAACAATCCATTTCAAGTATATTTTTAAAGTAAAAAATAAAAATATGAAATATTTAATTAAAATTGGTTAAGTTCATGAAAAAATCATAAAAATTCACAAAAGCAACTGAAAAAGTTCTAAATTTTAAAAAGCACCAATTTTTTTAAAAAAAACATAAACCAACTCACATACAATTTACATAAATAAAATCCAACAAAAGAAACAAACCAATAATACAACCATATCCTTAAAAAATCATAATTGAAAAAAAACTAAATGTATTTTTAAAAATAACCACAAAAATTAAAATACCATAACTAAAAAACCAAATCCGATCCTCTTATTGTTTCTTTTTAAATATGATGGGTATTAGCCCCATCAGGTTTTTCTATTTTATCATTGTCCAAGAGGTTGGTCCATCTCCTGCAATCTTGTTTATGGATTTTTGTTGAACATGGGAGTTGTGGTAGTTCTTTTCCATTGTGCCATGGGTCTTTGAGGGTACTGTATATACATTACAAAGTTCCATTTTTTTCTTTTTCATGTGCACCATAGCACATATTTAATTGGTAAACAAAAAATACCTGATAATTGCACCCACAAAATTAACGAAATGCATCCCATAAATTTTTTAATTAAAATCAACATATTTTTAATTTGTAAAAGAAACCCCCTTCATTAGATGAGTATATGCAAAACACATTTAACTAGTAAATAAAAAGAAATGTCCTACTATCATGCATGCATGCACTTTTTGTACCAAATATCATCTAATTTATAATAAGAAAGTGCAGTAGTAGAGACCAAAGTTCAATCAAAGTTTGAGTACATGAGTTTATTATGGTTTATTTTCTTAAGTTTGAGTCCAGGATATAGTGTGAATTGATTATAATTTATTTGGATTACTTGATTACGGGGGATTATGGTACTTGTTTGTCTATATATCATGAAGCTTTCAATTACACGTGTGTGTAGGCCATGTCAAATTTTTTTCGTAGGCTGTGGATTACTTGGGGTTGTTTTGTTTAGTCTTGTCAGTCTTGTTCTTTTCTTTAATTTTTTTCTCTCTCAATTATAGTTTATGTATTGGTGTTTTGTAGGAATTCTCTACTTTGTTTTATTGGTTTTTTGTGTTTTCTTTAAATAGTCTAAATGATGCCTCTTGAACCTCCTATGCTTGTGATTCAACATCTTCTCCTTTTGATCCATGATTATTTTCTCATGCTAGATGCTAATTGTATTGATAAGGCTGGTCTTCATCCGTTTGTGGCCCTTAAGTTCCATCTAGTGGTGGATGCAAAGATTTGTTACTCTTTTTTGAAGACTTACAAGAAGCTTTGAGGCTTAGTTTATGGCCATCGATGTTGTTTATCCCTTGCCATCAATGCGGCTCTATTCCTGCCCTTTGTAGCTTTCCCTGTGTGTAGTGGTAATCATGCATTATCCATTATAGATATCCTTGCCTTGTTTTGTAGAAGGAGAACTCTAATCCTTTGGTAGCAAATAAAGTTACCACCAGTTCAAGAGTATTAGTGGCACATATTTCCTCTCCTTTTGTGGAAGTAATTTTGCTAATTTCTCCATGAAGAATTTATATTGGACAAGCCTATATCCAAATGTTTGTTTGGGAAGCTATTCATTGCATTTGTCACAATCCTTGAGGGGTTTAAGCTTGATTGGAAAACCTTTATGTTGGCAAAAATGGATCAACACTTTCAACGTGAAAAGAATGGTCAATGGAGTACTGTTTCCTATGGGGTTTTTCTACAAAAGATCATTCAATTAGCACCTCCCTTGGTGGAATTCCTGTGCCTGATCTTGTTCCACTTATATGGGACTCTTTTCCTTTTATTCCTTCTCCTCCTGTGCAACCCAAATTAGATTCAATATATATGCCCCCTATCAGGCTTGAGTAAGTTCCTCATGAATATATGTGTACATCACATGGGTTCAAAATAAGGTATTTTTAAAACATCATTTTTATATATTTTTTACATACATAAGGATGCAATACAAAGAGGTTATTTATAGATTGAATAGAAAAGGTTTATGTTTTATTCAAGAAAAACTCACAGATAAGGATATTTATAAATAGGGCTTGAACGCACGTGATATAGAGGATATACATATAGTAGCTTCCTCTAGCTATCTCAAGATTATTCATAAGAAGTGCCACACACAAGGTCCTTCTGATCATGCACATGTTCCATTACCTATGGTACATATTCGAATACCTGAGGTGTATGGTAGCTATCTTCCTATGTTCCTTGCATGTCCTAAATTTTTTATGGTACAAAGAGAAGATACATTGGGTTCACAAATTCCTTCATCTCTCCACACATTGATTACTGGCACCTTGTTTTCCTAGCTCATGTCAAATGTCCAAGAAGCTACAATGGAAATAGCCTAGAATTCCTATCTCCAATTTGTTTACACAAGAGTTTCTATCTCTTTGTAGGGGACAAGGTGGATTCCTTGACCTATCAATTGAGCAAGGCACTAGAAGATTTGGCTTCAAAAAGGTCTACCCTAAGTGACATCCATAAGCAAATGCAAAGAGCTACTGTTTTAATGGATTCTCGAAAAGCTACTATTAGAGAGTTGGAAGTTAAAGTTGCAAGCTTAGAGGCAAATAAGGTGTCGATTACTAAAGAGAAGGATGATACTTTGGTAGAGATGCTTACTTAGAAGATTACTGTTTCTGAGGGTGAATCAAAACATGCCCAAGTGGCTGTGGAATCTCAACAGAAGCATATTGATGAGTTGCAATGTAAAATAGTTACCCTCTTCGTTCTTCCTCTTACTCTTGTTATTCCTTCTATTGTGCCTTCTAAGGAGGAGGTAAAAATTTTACAAGAATAGGCTAGGTTTTGTGATGCCTTTATAGCTAAGGTGAAACAGTTACAACACTGTATGGATTCTGAATAGAAAACTTTTACGTATTACAGTGAACTTATCTCCCCTCCACCCCCTTTTTGGCTTCATCAACAGAGATTGGCCTTATATATCATTTTAAGAAATCTAGATTTACAACCATCAAAGGGTGGTTGGAAGGATATTTAGTCGAGTGATTTTCTCAAACCAGTGTTTGATAGAGCCTTGGATAAGCTGTTTGATCCTCATGTCAAATTTCTCTCTTTTATGTATATTAAATGGGGTTTGCAAATTCTAGATAAGGAGGATTTGAATATTTATGCGAGAGATGTGGTTTTGCAAGCTATATTATATGTACATTCTATGAAGTTTGATTTTATGGATGGTTTGAAAAATTTTCATCAGTGCATGTCATGGTGTAGAGAAGTTGATTGGTATCCTCCTTTAGATGATGATGTCATGGGTTGATAGAGTACTTTCTATAAGTCTAATATCCAATAGTTGTGTACTAAAATGTTGCAAAATATTGTTGATAAACCCTTTTTTACTGAAACTTTTCTTCCAAAATTTTAAATTCCATATTTCTATTTATCCTCATGATCTTATTTCCTATTTTCTCATTAATATTTGCCTCCTTCTTATAGTCATATTCTTAACACTAATCTTGTGTAACGTGTCCACTAGTATCATCCAGGACACGTCTTAGCAGTCCATCGGAAAGGATGTCTAGAAAACTCCGCCCCGCACTCCCATGGAATGTTACGGGTTTTGCGATCTAGGTCTTCCCGCGTCTGCCACGTAGCGGAAGTATCCTGGCCATTCCCACTTTGGATCAACCGGAATTAGGGTTTTCCTGATTGGTCATTAGCTAACAACAACTAGCGTCAGATCCGAGCGAACCACTTTACGCAGAAACGCCAGGTCCGAAGCGGATTCACGCTGCACTTGGTTCAAGGAGAATGGGAAACGAGAGGGATGCAAAGCTCAACCTCTCTGCCATAAGGCATAGTCCCATTCCGTTCCCCTAAAACATTGTGAATCGGGTAAGACCTAACTCTAGGTCATCGTTCTCGTTATTCGTTTTGATGATGATGATCATTTCGCTATTCTTCGAGATTTTTGAGAAAAGTTCCCGGCTAACCGGGACCACCCAACCGTAGGACGGACCCATGGTCCATCCTCCGCACTTTCCTGGGTTTGTTTTAGTTATGTAATTATCTAACACATTAATTTGACATATAAAAATTAGCTTCTTTAATTAATCCTGTTAGGCACTGGTTCCTTCACGTAATCTTATCACGTGACATAGAAAAACAATATCAAGCAACTTCTTTTTTTTTTCATTTCATCATTTTATCTTTGAAATACAAGGAGTTCCGCCCGTAGGCTTGTCCATAATTCCGCCCGAAGGCTATCCAGTAATACGTCCTTTTGCAAGATAACTTGCGTAGGGATCTGCCATCCTTGTTGAGGTTATTTACCCTTTTGTTTTGTGAACCAGTCACAAGACTACATGACTTCGTACTTGCTGCGCAAGTCCTGCGTTGAAATAATCTGTTTAAGTTTCTTTAAGCTGACGTATGTCGAACCTAGGATTTCCTTTTAAGAACCTCAGGGAGAATCCCTAGTCCTTTATCATTACGAATCTATTGACCCTACAATAAGGAAAGTAGTCAAGTGCTTAAGGTATAAACATTTCTTTGGTCTTTAAATCATTTTCGAGCGTATTTTTCTCTTTAGCATGGTATTTCTAAGTTTAGATTGGTTTAGTTATCTTTTGGAAGGTAATATTGATCACCTCGTCACGATTTGTTATCCTTGTGATAATTGATTTTTCAGTCGATGAATTCAATTTAACCTTTCTTTTTCCTTGCAAACGACTCATGCCAAATAATAATCTTTTCCTTGCTAAGAAATGCAATTAGCAATGATAACTTCCTAGTATTTTGAGCAACGAAAGAGACCTTTCATGAATTTAATCTTCTATAATGATTCGTTGCAAAAAGGAATAGGACTAATGGTGCAAGATATAATTTCTATACCTTTAGGATTTAACTAAAATATACTACTATAGTAAATGGATAATCTTGCTCGTAATTTATAATGCTTGATGCAATTTGAAGGAAACTAAGTTCTATACATTATCATTCATAATCTAAACTCCTTCATTACAAATAACTCGAACAAATATATCCTATTCCTAACAATTTCTCTTTGCACGATTGACTTAAAACCGAATTAAAGCCAAGAAGAAAACCTGGTTTTGGGGTGAGATATCCACATGGATACCGGGAGATGACCCTCCCGCAGCTACACCTTGGACTTTCTTAGGCGGCATCGTAGTTCAAATGTGAGATAGCGTTTTTCTCTTTCTTCTGGAATTCCACCGTCTCTTTGAAAAAAAAGTTTATGGGTGAATCCTTGGAGGACTTTGACTTGGGGTAAAGGAATAGAAGGCACTTATTCTCTTTCCTTGCCCTTCCTCTATTCCTTCTCTTTTCTAACTCTTTTACTCCCTTTTTTTTACTCTTCTTTATCTTTTCCTCACCCTCTACTTCTTTCACACTACTCCCTTTTTTCCTTCACTCCTCCCTACTTCCCTTCCTTATATTTTACTTCACTTCCTTATCCTTTACTTTCCTTCCCTATCTTTTATCTTTTTTCCCACTCTTCCTCCTTCACTTTTTCTTTTTAGTCCCTCTACTTTCCCTCCCTATCTTTTATCTCACGGGCTACTTTTTCCTTACGGGACATCATCCGAGGCCATGATGATGATTTGGATTTGAAGTTCAGGGGGGGAAAAAATAATAATGGGGATACGGGGGATTAAGAAAAATCTTAGGGGTTGTGGAAATAAAAGAGTTATGAGGGGGATGAAAATGTTTAAAAGGGTTATAAGGGGGTGAAAAGGGGCTTAGGGGAATAAAACACGGGGGGGGTAAGACCTTTTTAGGTCTGAGTTTATTTTGAGGGGAAAAGGGAATTTAAAACATGGGGGGGGGGGGGGGGGGGGGGTGGTTCCAAAAAACCATGGGGAGGGGCTAAGGGGATTTTTAAAACCCGGGAGGGGGGGGGGGAAGGGGGGAGAAAGGAGGTAGTAGGGTATAGGAAGGGGGGTTAATGAGGCCCCCCCCTTTGGAAGCTTCCAAGCTTCTAGAAGCTTGGGGGGTGGTTATGACCGTCAGTCTTGACGGCGAATTGGAGGCGGCTCCTCCCTCCCTCGACGGCGTCACCTATCCACTGCCCCAGGCGGCCAGCAACAGCGATTCGTCCCTTCTCGGTCTTCAAGCGGCAGCGCCCTCTTCCCTCGTCCTCACGTGTCTTCTTCCCCTCTCCCTCACGGCTAACATCGTCCTCTTCATCTACCGCGTGCCCCTTTACATTCCTGCTGCCCTTGATTTAAATAGGGGAGGGGAGGGGGATCCTCCCTCCCTACCTGTCGACTCCATGGAGATCAGCGATGAGGAAGCTCCAGCAAGGAGCTTTGCTGGACATTCTATTTCCCTCTCCCCCCTCCAGCACGACCGTCGGGGCTAGGGGGGATAAGGAAAAAAAAATTTCCATTTATTCATTAAAAGAAAATGTTATATCATTTTCCCTAAGAGGTAGTTTTCGTGAACATTACATTCTCTCCCCCTTAGAGGAATCGAGATGTCCTCATCTCGAGATAAACTGGTGATACTGATGGTTGAGAGTGCCTTCATCTATCCAAGTGGCATCCTCTTTGGGATAATCTTTCCACTTGACGAGGCATTCTCTCAGGGTTCTGGACCTTAATTGTCTCTCCCTAACATCTAAGATCCCATCAGGCCTTAGTTCAAGGACTCCTTGACTAGGCATTACAATTTGTTGATCATCAAGTACATGATTAGGATTGGGTACATATTTTTTCAATAGGCTGATATGGAATACATTGTGGACCTTTAGGTTCTCAGGTAGTTGCAATCTATAGGCATTGGGTCCTAGGCATTTGAGGATTTTGTACGGCCCACAATGCCTTGGACTTAGCTTCTTGCATTCTCCTAGGGATAGAGAACTCTTTTTAGGGCATACACGAATGAAGACATGGATGATCAAGTAAAGTCAATAAGACAAGACATACAAGCGGCCATAGATAGATAAAAGGCATACGCAGATTTGAAACGTCAAGAAAGAGTCTTCGAAGAAGGAGACATGGTCTTGATACCAACTGTAACGTGTCCACTAGTATCATCCAGGACACGTCTTAGCAGTCCATCGGAAAGGATGTCTAGAAAACTCCTCCCGGCACTCCCATGGAATGTTACGGGTTTTGCGATCTAGGTCTTCCAACATCTGTCTTGACGCCTCAACTCTTAGGGTTGGATCAGAAAAGTTTAGGGGACTTTGACATTCATGACCATACAATGCTTGGAAAGGGGTCATCTAAATGCTCTGCTGGTAAGAAGCATTGTAGGCAAATTCAACCAAAGGCAAGAATTGAATCCACCTCTTCGGCTCTCGATAGCAGTATGCCCTAAGCATATCCTCGATGACTTGATTTACTCGCTCCGTTTGGCCATCCGTTTGGAGATGGTAAGCGGTGCTAAAACAGAGTTGAGTCCCAATAGCTTCAAAGATAGCTCTCCAGAAGTGTGATGTGAAGAGAGAATCTCGATCACTAATGATTCTTCTAGGTAACCCATGTAGCTTGAATATCTCCTTGATAAACAATCTTGCAATGTCGGAGGCTTTATAGTTTGTCTTTACTGGAATCAGGTGTGCAACCTTGGCAAGCATGTCAACCACAACCATAATGGAATTGTATCCTCCTTGGACTTGGGGTAAGCCCACAACAAAATCCATACTGATGAATTCCCATTTCACTTGGGGAATGTTAAGCGGTTGCAGTTTCCCTGGCATCATGACATGTTCGATACGTTGGCAAGACAAACACTCAGTGACATATTTGAGAACGTCACCTTTAAGCCTCTCCCAATGGTAGCTCTTCCTAACTGCATTAAGAGTCTTAGCATAGCCAGGATGTCCTGAAAAAGGAGAATCATGAGCTTCCCATAATATCTTCTGCTTAAGTGACTGGCTTGCTGGTATACACAGCCTTGTTCTGTAGTAGACAAGTCCATTATCAATGGAAAATTCCTGATACTTAGCTTGCAACTTCTGATTCTGCTCCTTGGTAGATATTTCCTTTATCATTGTTTGGTAGGCCAAATCATGGCATGCTTCCTCTCTAGCTAGTTCAAGTATAGGGTTGTTTGGCATAGATACTTTTGTAGCTAGAGATCTGGCCATTCATGGATTTTGCAAGATTAGGGAATTTAGGAATGCCTTGTGACTGAGTGCATCGGCAACTACATTCTCTTTCCCTGGTCGGTACTTGATTTCAAAATCATATTCCTCCAATACTTCAATCCATTGACGTTGCCTCATGTTGAGCTCGTTCTGGGTAAAAATCCATTTGAGACTCTTATGATCGGTTAATAGAGTAAACTTATTACCCAACAGGTAGTGTCTCCAAAGCTTTAGAGCATGGATGACAGCTAGCAATTCCAGATCATGCGTGGCATAATTTTTTTCATGACTCTTCAATTTCCTTGAAGAGTATGCTACTGGATGACCTTCCTGCATAAGTACACACCCCAAGGCAAGAATGCTAGCATCAATTACTACCTCGAACTCCTTATTGAGGTTAGGAAGTTTTAGAATAGGTGCTCATACCAAACTTTGCTTCAATTTGTCAAAGCTTTTTTGTTCGGAAGTTGACCATGTAATGGAAGTCTGCTTCTTTAGTAAGTCTGTAAGAGGTGCTGCAATCAAAGCATAGTTTTTTATGAAGACCCTATACCATCCTGTCAATCCAAGAAAGCTACGTATCTCTTTGACGGATACTTGTATTGGTCATTCAAGCACATCTCTGACCTTGGCTGGGTCTACTGATATTCCTTCTGATGATACTATGAATCCCAGATATTCAATCTGACGCTTGAAGAATGCACACTTCTTCATTTTTCCATACAGCTTATGAGACCTCATTGTCTCAAGGACAATCCGAAGTTGAGGTTCATGATCTTCTTCCTGTTTAGAATAGACTAAAGTTTCATCGAAGAAGACAAGCACGAAATCATTAAGATATGGCCTAAAGATATCTTGCATTAATCTACTGAAGGTGGCAGGTGCATTTGTAAGCCCGAATGACATAACCAGGAACTCAAAGTGCCCATATCTTGTATTGAAGGCCGTCTTTGGAATATCTTATTCCTTGATCCTTATGTGATAGTAACCTAACCTGAGATCAATCTTGGAGAAGATCTTTGCACCTTGAAGACGATCAAGAAGCTCATCTATTCTAGGAATAGGATACTTGTTCTTGACTGTTGATTGATTCAACCCTCGGTAATCAATACATAGTCAAAGTATCCCATCTTTCTTTTTCTGGAATAGTACTGGAGCTCCCCACGGTGAGTTGCTAGGCCGGATGTAACCCTGATCTAACAATTGCTTGAGTTGTTCCTTCAACTCAATTGCCTCCGGTTTGGACATTCTATAAGGTCTCTTTGCAATTGGTGTAGCTCTAGGCACTAGCCTAATCTCATGATCTACTTCTCTTTGAGGCGGAAGTTCAATCAATTCCTCAGGGAATACGTCAGCGTATTCCTTTAGCCAAGAAGGTCCTTCATGAGACTCTTGCTTTTGATCTAACTTGTTGAGTTTGATCAGGTAAATGGGTAATCCTTTTCTGACTCCTTTTATGATCCGAGATACTTTGGCTAATTGGATTCTTGGCACTCCTGCTTCACCTTGAGTTGTGACAAATTCACTTTCAGAGTTTCGAAAGGAAACTTGACCCTTTCCAAAGTGGATGTGGGCGTCATTGGGCTTAAGCCAATCCATCCCAAGTAGACACTCATGGATACCTAAATTCATGACTCTGAATTTGACTGAAGTCTTCTTTTCTCCCAGAAAGAATTCCACCTTAGCAGTTTGCCTGGTACAAGTTACCTCACAACCGTTTGCCAATTCCACAAGCAGGGTAGGTGCTTCTACTGTGGTTATTTCTAAACTTTTTGCACATGCTGGTGAGATAAAGGAATGTGTACTACCACAATCAATCAAGGTTTTGAAGCCTTTACCTTGATAGTCCGACGGTGTCTGAATCACCGAAGACTGGCGATTCGGCCCTTTTTTGTGTAAAGCGGCATGGACTGTCGCTTTTTCGAATTTAGCTTCCATAGTCGGATCTTCCTCTTCTTCTTCTTCGCATCTTTGCCTATTGGCAATGCAAGCGGTTCTTCCTCTTCCATGGGTAATGGTTCCTTGACCGCGGCCTGCACCTTGGAAAGGCGTTAGACGATGTCCTCCGCTGAGCTTGGGACATTGCCTCTTGAAGTGACCGGGTTCATTGGAGTGGAAACAACGGAGGTTTCGGCCGTTACTTTGAGTAGAAACAAAGTTGTTGACGTTATTTGTCCTTGCTTTCTTCTTTTGCCCCTGATTGTGACCTTGAACTCTCTTCATTTGAGGTCTGAATGCTCCTCTGTTTGGGTCACTATAGGACCAAGTTTTGTTACCCCTTGGTCTAGCTTGCACCTCCTGAATTATACGCGCCGCTCAAATAAGTGCATCCTGAAGATCTGATGGATGCATAGATTCGAGACGGGTATTTACGGGTGGATTTAAGCCCGCACAAAATTTGGACACCTGCTGTGTCATGTCCATCTGTGGCGCATACTTTAAAAGTGAGACGAATTTAGAGTAGTATGCGTCAAGAGTGAGTCCTAGCTGTTTTAGCTCGTAGAACTCATTCATTTTCTGCGTACGATATGCAGGTGGTAAATATCTTCCCTACACGGCTTTCTTCAACTTCTCCCAGGTCACGGACCCCTCTGAAATCCCTTGATCCCTGCACCATTGCTTCCACCAAAGTCTGGCTTCGCCGGTGAGCTTTAACTTGGCGAGCATGGCCTGGTTGGTAGGTGCAGTACCAGCTGCTTCAAAGTAATCCTTCATGGACTCAATCCAAATTTCAGCATTAGCCTAGACGAATCTGCCTCTCCCGTCAAACTCGGGTGGCTTTATCTGCTTGAGGAGAAACTTCTTCTCCTGGGTCACATCAGTACTTGATGTAGGAGGCGAATTTGGAACCTGTACCTGGGGTTGTGCCTGGATAAAAGTTTTCTTAACGTTATTATATGATAATCAACGATAGCTTATCTTTCATTTTTAGTTCAGCTATCTCGTAAACAATGAAGCTACTTAACTTTTTAACAACTCTTATGCACAGCCAGATATTGATAAAAAGAAGTCTTTATTTGTATTTACATGGGCATAGCCTTATACAATGTTTCGTGTGATGATAAGCCAATCATTACATTCAGTTTGGGGAGAATAACGTTGTATTGCATTTGTCTACAGGAACTGTGTAATAGTAGGGTTTTGGGTCATGGATCTTTAGGAATCGATAATTCATTGGAAGTTCAGAATACCCTTTCCGTTGGAATCCATACTTCTCGTGGCGGCCCAACACTTTAATCCTGTCGGCTGGGATTACACGGGTTACTTCCTCATATACATATGAGTTCATTTCAACCCTCTAACCTTGAATATGTAAAGTTGAATTTACGTGAGCTTCCACAAAAATGAACAGCTTCACGACTTTCAAGTCTTCCAACCACTTGATCCTTTTTAGGTTGGTCTGTAGATAAGCAAACCGGTGGGCGGCTATATAGTAGATTCCTGAAGACCCCATTCATCTTCGTTCTATGTATAAAGGTGATGGATTATAAATCTATTCTAGGATGTTCATCATCCCAATTCTTTGTCTATAAAGCGGAGAATGCATTGCAGTCATAAACATGACCCGAAATACCAAAAATTTGTTCCACGCTTCATAATTCTCTAACACAGCATTGAAGATGAGAAAATGTTTGGACAGCAACAATTTCTTTACTTCATTTTATTGAGATCTCATAAAAACAATTATGTTGTTGGTCGGTTCTGATACCAACTGTAACGTGTCCACTAGTATCATCCAGGACACGTCTTAGTAGTCCATCGGAAAGGATGTCTAGAAAACTTCGCCCGGCACTCCCATGGAATGTTACAGGTTTTGCGATCTAGGTCTTCCCACATCTGCCACGTAGCGGAAGTATCCTGGCCGTTTCCACTTAGGATCGACCGGAATTAGGGTTTTCCTGATTGGTCATTAGCTAACAGCAACTAGCGTCAGATCCGAGCGAACCACTTTAAGCAGAAACGCCAGGTCCGAAGCGGATTCACGCTGCACTTGGTTCAAGGAGAATGGGAAATGAGAGGGATGCAAAGCTCAACCTCTCTGCCATAAGGCATAGTCCCATTCCGTTCCCCTAAAACAGTGTAAATCGGGTAAGACGTAACTCTAGGTCATCGTTCTCGCTATTCGTTTTGATGATGATGATCATTTTCCTGTTCTTCGAGATTTTTGAGAAAAGTTCCCGGCTAACCGGGACCACCCAACTGTAGGACGGACCCATGGTCCATCCTCCGCACTTCCCTCGGTTTGTTTTAGTTATGTAATTATCTAACACATTAATTTGACATATAAAAATCAGCTTCTTTAATTAATCCTGCTAGGCACTGGTTCCTTCACGTAATCTTATCACGTGACATAGAAAAACAATATCAAGCAAGTTCTTTTTTTTTTCATTTCATCATTTTATCTTTGAAATACAAGGAGTTCCGCCCGTAGGCTTGTCCATAATTCTGCCCGAAGGCTATCCAGTAATACGTCCTTTTGCAAGATAACTTGCGTAGCGATCTGCCATCCTTGTTGAGGTTATTTACCCTTTTGTTTTTTGAACCAGTCACAAGACTACATGACTTCATACTTGCTGCGCAAGTCCTGCGTTGAAATAATCTGTTTAAGTTTCTTTAAGCTGGAACCTAGGGTTTCCTTTTAAGAACCTCAGGGAGAATCCCTAGTCCTTTATCATTACGAATCTATTGACCCTACAATAAGGAAAGTAGTCAAGTGCTTAAGGTATAAACGTTTCTTTGGTCTTTAAATCATTTCCAAGCGTATTTTTCTCTTCAACATGGTATTTCTAAGTTTATATTAGTTTAGTTATCTTTTGGAAGGTAATATTGATCACCTCGTCATGATTTGTTATCCTTGTGATAATTGATTTTTCAGTCGATGAATTCAATTTAACCTTCCTTTTTCCTTGCAAACGACTCATGCCAAATAATAATCTTTTCCTTGCTAAGAAATGCAATTAGCAATGATAACTTCCTAGTATTTTGAGCAACGAAAGAAACCTTTCATGAATTTAATCTTCTATAATGATTCGTTGCAAAAAGGAATAGGACTAATGGTGCAAGATATAATTTCTATACCTTTAGGATTTAACTAAAATATACTACTATAGTAAATGGATAATCTTGCTCGTAATTTATAATGCTTGATGCAATTCGAAGGAAACTAAGTTCTATACATTATCATTCATAAGCTAAACTCCTTCATTACAAATAACTCGAACAAATATATCCTATCCCTAACAATTTCTCTTTGCACGATTGACTTAAAACCGAATTAAAGCCAAGAAGAAAACCTGGTTTTGGGTGAGATATCCACATGGATACCGGGAGATGACCCTCGCGCAGCTACACCTTGGACTTTCTTAGGCGGCATCGTAATTCGAATGTGAGATAGCGTTTTTCTCTTTCTTCTGGAATTCCACCGTCTCTTTGAAAAAAAAGTTTATGGGTGAGTGTGGTTTTGCAACCACAAGAACCCTTAGAGGACTTTGACTTGGGGTAAAGGAATAGAAGGCACTTATTCTCCTTCCTTGCCCTTCCTCTATTCCTTCTCTTTTCTAACTCTTTTACTCCCTTTTTTTTACTCTTCTTTATATTTTCCTCACCCTCTACTTCTTTCACACTACTCCCTTTTTTCCTTCACTCCTCCCTACTTCCCTTCCTTATATTTTACTTCACTTCCTTATCCTCTACTTTCCTTCCCTATCTTTTATCTTTTTTCCCACTCTTCCTCCTTCACTCCCTCTACTTTCCCTCCCTATCTTTTATCTCACGGGCTACTTTTTCCTTACGGGACATCATCCGAGGCCATGATGATGATTTGGATTTGAAGTTCATGGGGGGAAAAAAATAATAATGGGGATACGGGGGATTAAGAAAAAGCTTAGGGGTTGTGGAAATAAAAGAGTTATGAGGGGGATGAAAAGGGTTATAAGGGGGTGAAAAGGGGCTTAGGGGAATAAAACACCAGGGGGGGGTTTCCGAAAAACCATGGGAAGGGGCTAAGGGGATTTTTAAAACCCGGGGGGGGGGGGGGGGGGGGGCGGAAGGGGGGGGAAAGGGAGTAGTAGTAGGGTATAGGAAGGGGGTTAATGAGGCCCCCCCCTTTGGAAGCTTCCAAGCTTCTAGAAGCTTGGGGGGGTGGTTATGATCGTCAGTCTTGACGGCGAATTGGAGGCGGCTCCTCCCTCCCTCGACGGCGTCACCTATCCACTGCCCCAGGTGGCCAACAATAGCAATTCGTCCCTTCTCGGTCTTCAAGCGGCAGCGCCCTCTTCCCTCGTCCTCACGTATCTTCTTCCCCTCTCCCTCACGACTAACAACGTCCTCTTCATCTACCGCGGGTCCCTTTACATTCCTGCTGCCCCTGATTTAAATAGGGGAGGGGAGGGGGATCCTGCCTCCCTACCTATCGACTCCATGGCGATCAGCGATGAGGAAGCTCCAGCAAGAAGCTTTGCTAGACATTCTATTTCCCTCTCCCCCCTCCAGCACGACCGTCGGGGCTAGGGGGGATAAGGAAAAAAAAAATCCATTTATTCATTAAAAGAAAATGTTATATCATTTTCCCTAAGAGGTAGTTTTCGTGAACATTACATCTTGATTCCATTTCTATTCTTTTACCCCTGCTTACTCCCCTGTATTCCAATTTTTACTCGTTGCTCTTTTATTTTTGACCCTACTGCCTCTTCTCCTCCTTCAAATCCTTTGTTTATTGTTCCTCCTATTCCTTCCATCTTTTGTTCAGAATCACTTAAAGCCTTTTTAGTATCATTTCCTCTATTTCCAACATCATTATCCTTACACTTTCCATCTTTCTATGATATTTTATGTCCACCTCTTCAATGTTCTACCCTTACTCCTATTCAACCTCCTATGGAATATATGAATTTTCCACCTCAGTATGTATTGGATACTTTGAATTGATAATGACATCCTTTGTTGATGGCAATGGACTTTACATGGTTCTATGATAAGACCTATATTTAATCGGCCTCTCATTCTTGGGTCGTGGGAGACTTCTTTAGCATGTTTGAATTTCTATCTTCTATTTTCTTGTCTGCATGCTTAGTTTGAATATACTTTTCTACGTCTTATTGCATATTTTGATTGGTGTCTTGCCTTCATGCATCAACAGTCCAATCCAAACACTTGGAAGACCATTCCAAATTTGACAATAAATCCTAATGCCATTCAGACTAGTGCCATTCAGACTATATTTTCTTTTGTATTTGTGTGTTCTATATTCTATAATGTGTGTGGTGTATATATTTCCTTATCATGAGGAGACAATGAAGTTGCTATTGGAGAATATTAAAGCTAAAGTTGATCAAAGCTGGTTGGATGTTGAAGTTAAAGATTATCTAGATGACTATGTGGTGGAATGTAGAGAACTATCATATCCTTTACTAATTTGTTTGGTTCTAGTTTGGCATACTAAGGATTGATCCATATTGTGAGGTGTTTTCCTTTCATCAATCTGTTTGCTAGATCCATGTTATTTTAAAGAATGGATGGAGTCGTGATTGGTTGCTGCTTATCAGATGATTGTTGATGAAGATAAAGTGATGAGATAGTATTTTGAGCTTTTATTCTCCTTTTCTAAGGTTGCAAGTTGCTTCATGATTAAGTGTGGGGATATGTTGAGTGTTAAAATGACTATATTTTAGCTATTTTTAATTGATTTTTGGATGGCTTTTGGTTTGTATCAAGGTGTGTTGATTGAATTTTGATGAATTTGAAAGTGTTTTGGGATATTTTGATTATATTTTGGAAAGTCATGATGATTTTTGGTTGAGATTTGATATTTTGATAGGTTCTATGATGAGTTTGTTTGGTTCTGATAGGATATGTTTTACCTTTGTTTTGATCTCTTCTCTTTCTATTGGTGAGGTTGAGATTGTGAATAATTCTTCTGAGAAGTAATTGATAATGTGTTGACTGGTTGTAGATAGCTTAAACTGGTTTTTGTTGAAGCTGCATGGTTTTTGTACTTTCTATTAACACTGATCTGTTGAGCTGCTATCTATGTTTTGTTTTTGTTCTGTTTTCTTTGTGAATTTTCTATGGGTTGGATGTTTAGCTTGGGAATGTTTTGAAATTTTGGAGAAGAGGAATAATGCAAGATCAAAATAGCTCGAAGAAGCAGTAGAAGTAGTTGAAGAAGACTGAAAGTGAAGACTATAGTGACAATGACAGTAGCGAGTTTTCTCAAGAGACATTGTAGTGACTCAAGTGACTCTTCATATCAAACATACCTCTTGGGAGGGGTATCCACGACCAAGAGAGGGTTATTGAGGATTATTGATTGTAATTTCAATGTACTATTGAGTGAGGATATGTATGAGAGAGATCAAGTATGAGGGATAGTCATTTCTATGATGAAAAACATTGTATCTACATGAGAGATTGAGAGAAGGCTATGAAGACATTGAAGACGATTACTATGTGATAAAATTCTATTGAAAGTGGAGAACTATTTTGTGTTTTTGTGGATTTTTTATGGATTCCAATAAGAATATGAAGAATGTGATCAATGTTGTTAAAGATAAAGTCATGGGAGATTCTTTATATGATGTTGCGTGAAGATTTATTATGCTTGGTGTTCTTTTTCTTGTTGTGGTTATATAAGGGATGAAAATAAGGTTTTTGATGAATACAATATATATTTTCCTGTAGTAAAATCCCTATTTCCTTGATGTTCTCTTGAGTGCTCCATTAACTATTTTTGAAAGTAATGTATACATGGAAAATACAAGTATTGGGTTTGTCATGAGAAGAGGGCTCAGTAATAAGTCATGTTGGAACTTGAGATAAGTGAAGTATTCTTGTGAAATATAGTATATTTTTGACATGTAGTTGAGCATGTTGACACACAAAGGGAGGTACAAATTAGCTACTTTGCTTTAAACCTATGTTAAGATATGCAAGCTTAGTCTACCTACTACCTACCAACTTTATCCAGCAAGCTAGATGACATGTGTGTGTAGTAAAGTCAGTTAGACTTAGTTAGTAAAGTTAGAGTAAGTCTCTTTACATTACTTGAATTAGGTTGTAGTACATTGTATAGTGTTTGAATCGGTTAGAGTAAGAGTGATGAATGATGAAGAAGAAGAACATTAAGAGTTGTTTGCTCTATGTTGCCCCTATGTCTCTCTCATCTTTGTTACATGGTATTAGAGCCATGAGTCCCCATGACTTTGTGAAGCCTAGGATCTCAAAATCAACATTGCAAGAGATGAATCCTAAAGTTAGGAATGAAGAGATTTGAAGTGGTCAATAGGAGAAAAGAGAGATGTCTTGAAATGTCATGCAGAAATGGCATCTATAGCTTTGTTCATTGGTATGAATCTTGTGCCTGAGGTGCATACATCTTGTTGAGGCTTTTCAAGAGGGTTCTTTGCCACTTGAATGAGTTGTGTTGCATGAGCATTTAATGGAAGAACAACAACAAACCTAAAAAGGTGGGTAGATGTCTGCCTATTTCAAAATGGGTAAATAGACAACTTGAAGGTTGATATGATGAAGGTTATGTAGCTTAGTAAGGAGCTAATCAAAGCAATAATTATTGGTAGCACTAATCACAGTAAGAGTAGCTTCCATTTGAACTTGAAAACCATTGTAAACATGTTGAAACTATGCCTACACATGCTTCAAATTGTGGGAAGTATTCAGCCTTGAAATGGTTGTACTAGGCATAGACAAGTACATGATATGTTTGGCAATGTATATGCCTTGAACTTTGTATATCTGGCATGATTAAAAGGGGTTGAGAATTCAATTTTAGAATGCTTTACAAATACTAGAAGTTTAGGATGGAGAATTTTCTCATTAGCAAGGGATACTAGGACTTGGTTATAGGTGGGGAGGCTAAGCCTAAACTCCCCAACAAGAATGCAACTCCTAATTAGCTTAGGGCACATCGAGCATGGATTGAGAGAGCTCATAGGATACTTCATTGGCTATACATATATATTTTTGATACTAAGGTTGTGTAAATAATGAATTGTAGCTCAATGAAGGATGCATGGATATTCTAATGAGAAACTATGATACAACCACTAGTGCCATAAAAATACAACTGAAGTAGAAGTTTAACATAATGGATAGGAAAGGATAGTCCAGTCACGACTATGTGACTGAGATAAAGACTATTGTGGATCAACTAGCATCCATTGGGATTGAGATAGAGGATGAGGATTTGGTGGCTATGACTCTGAATGGTCTAGGTCCTGAATACAAGTCCCTCGATACATCAATTTCAGTCATGGTTGACATACCTAACTTTAATGAACTTTTATCCTTGCTTATCCATGAAAAAGTGAAATTGGGTTTGGCTATGAGCTCCAATAACTCTAAGAGCAAAGATGATGTAGCTTTTTACTCTAATAAAAGAGGTCATGGTTATTGTAGTAGAAGCTCTAGCTATGGTAGGAAAACTCAGCAGCATGCATCTTAGCATGGACAAGGTCAACATGGATTTGCTCTAGTAGAGGTGGTGGATACTCTCGTGCAAGGGAAATATCTCAGTCTAGGGGCACAGGATCCTAGCATACTCAGTCTAGTCATGAAAATGCAAAAAATGATAAAGATTTCCATTACTGTGGCAAGCATGGCCACATTGCAAAAGAGTGTTGGAAGAAGCAAGATTATCATAAGGGTAGACAATAAGGTCACTATGCATCTTCTAGTCATGTAGAGTCTAAGAGTGGTGAGAGACTGTTTGTTATGACTCATGTGTATGCAACAAGAGCAAGCAACAAGGAAAGTTTGATGATGTCTAGTATATAGATTCTAGTGCCTCAAACCATATGACATCACATGGTGAGTTGTATGCTGAGCTAAAATCAAGTGCTAATGACTTGCTAATAATGTATCAGTTGGTGGGTGTAGATACTATGTGACTTTTGTGGATGACTATAAGGTACACATGGATATGCATCTTAAAGCATATAGATGAGGTGTTGGATAGCTTTATGGATTTTAAAGCTCATACTAGAAATGATCTTAATTGTTATGTCTCATGTTTATGGTCTGATGATGGTGGAGAGTATATTGCAAAGGAGTTTCATAAATACTTAGCAAAGCATGGGATTAGGAGGCAATTGACTTGTAGCTATACTCCACAACAAAACAAAGTTGTTGAAAGAAAGAAAATGGTGATTATGGAGGTAGCTAGAGCTATGTTCAATGAGAAGGATATGCCTTTGTCTTATTGGGTTGTTGAAGCAATACTTAAGACTATTTATGTTATGAATAGAACACCTACAACAAAAATACATTAAAAGACACCTTATGAGTAATTGTATTGCTACAATATTCACCTGAAAGGTTGGGACCAAAAATGCATATGAGGTGAAGTTCACCGAACTCAATAATTACTATTTAGATTTGAACAAGGTGTAGTCGGCAATGGTGGTCTAAGGTCGTAAATCGCTCTAATAGGGCATCTTCATTACCCAAAGAATGGTTTATTGCAAATCTAATGGTCGGTAACTCAATTTCTAAGGGTAAAACGCACTCTTCACCATAAACTAGTCTGAACGGCGTGTGGCCAGTGGCTCGCTTGAACATGGTATTATATGCCCATACTACCACATACAGCTTCTTATCCCAGTCACATTTCTTTTCAGATACGACTTTTAATAGGATACCTACAAGCTGCTTGTTGGTACTTTCAACCTGCCCATTTGCCTACGGATTATAAGGAGTTGTTTTGTTGTGCTTGATTTGCCAAGCCTTTGTCAAGCTTTTAATCACTTTGTTTAGGAAATGGGTTTCATGGTCTGACACCAATTCTTTCGGTGGACCAAAGCGGCATATTATCTGCTCTAAAAGGAAACTACTAGTTTCTTTAGCATCATCTTTCCTTGTTGCACGTGCTTCTGACCACTTTGTGAAGTAGTCAGTTGCTACAATAATATACCTCTTTTGCGCAGTCGATGATGGAGTAATAGGACCCACAAAGTCTATTCCCCACTTCTCAAATGGAAGTATCGCCATAATAGGGGTGAGTGGTCTTTTCCTATCCTCTCGACTATCATGTCGTTGACAAATATCGCATCTCTTAACATACGCGAACGCATCTTGGAAAATGGCAGGCCACCAGTAACCTGCTCTTAAAGCCTTTTGTGCTGTAAGCCATCCAGCAAAATGATCTCCGCAAGCGCAATCATGGCACTCTTCCAAAATGAATGGCACCTCGTCAGGCATCACACATCGGCGATAGATGTCATCAATCCCTTGCCGATATAATGTTCCTGCAATCAAGGCAAACTTTAATGCCTGATGCTTAATTTTCCTTCTCTCAGCTTTAGATAGTTCGGATCCAGCCTCTCCTATCGATAAATAATGCGTTATTGCAGCATATCAGGAGGGAATAGACTCCGTACTATCCTAAATAACAACTCCATGTCACTTCCTTCAGCCACAGATTCTTTCGGCTCCCCAAAGTCCACAAGACATTCCACGATGCCTTGCAACCTTGGTGGCTTACTCCTGATCTCATAATCAAACTCCTGCAAAGTGATTAACCACTTCGCTAGACAATCAAGCGGTGCAGCTTATTCATCAATAGTCGAAGTCCCTCCGCCTTCGTATAAATCACAACTTTCTCATAGAGGATATAATGCCTGAATTTTGTGGTCCCAAAGACCATCGCCAGACACAACTTCTCCATGTAGGTATAATTGATCTCTGAAATGCCCAATTTCGGACTAGCAAAGGCTATCGGATGATACCACTTCTCTTCTTAAATTTGGGCTAAACAACAGCAATTGATACTATGCATGGTGGCTACTGAAAATATAAAATACCTCACCTCTTTTAGGTGCTTTTAAAACAGGTGCTTTTACTAGCTCCTGCTTCACATCCTCGAAAGCTACCTTACAGGGGTCACCCCATACAAACAAATAGCTAAAGGGCAATAGATTTGTAAGCAGCAACATTCTTTTTTCCAAGGCGTTTATGAATCTACGGTAATAACCAACCGAAGACAGAAAGGTATGAACTTCTTTCGGAGTGAGTGGTGGACCCATGGCAACTATGACTTTGACCTTCTCAGGATCTATCACAATTCCTACCGAACTGACCACATGACCCAGCAAGAGCCCATAAGGTACACCAAAAACACACTTCCATGGGTTTAGAGCGATGCAAAATTGCCTGCAACGCTCAAAGCATTTTCTTAAAATGATCAACTGCCTTTCTCTCACGGTGGCAGCCCCTAAGTCATCAATAAACACCTTCAACTCTTCAGGGAATATGTCACTGAATGTCTTATCTGCTGTTCGTTGCCACGAACCAAGTGCATTGCATAAACCAAAGGCCATCACATGGTACGCAAAAGTACCAAAGAGAGTAATAAAAGTTGTTTTCAACTTGTCCTCTTCTGCAATTGCCATATGGTTATATCATGCAAAGCAATCCATAAACGAATATATCTCCCTACCCACTAATTGATCCAAAATCTGGTCAATAAACGGCAACGGGTAGTAGTCCTTAATCGTCTGCTTATTCAGCTCCCTAAAATCTACACATAATCGGATTTGATTATTTTTCTCCTTTCTGATCACAACTGGCGAACACCATTCCGTGTGCTGCACAGGAAAAATCAAACCCGCTTTCTGAAGCTTCTGTAACTCCTCAAACAGCCCGTCCCTCAGTTTGAAAGGCATACGCCTTACTTTCTGACGCACAAGGCGACTGCCTTCTTTCACAAGAATAGTATGAACAGCCAGGCTGGGAGGAATGCCTCTCAGCTCATCATAACTCCAGGCAAAGATGTCGCGGAATTCTTGAATCAAGGACACATAGTCCTCCCTTTCTGCTGAGCTGAGCATAGACCTAATTTAATTGGCCGCGAATCATTTGGCATGCCAAGGTCTAGCTCGATAACATGTGCATCTCTTATATGATCTTGGGCCTCTATCGGCTCGTTCAAAGTGATCTAATAGATCTCTTCCATGGTGGATCCCTCTTTGGACTCATCACTCGAAGATGTCTCACTGGCAGATAAATCCTCTAATGTCTCTAATTATGTAGAAGATAGAGGAGCTCTCTCACTCTGCAGGGACTCAGGATAGGCATCAATCACCACGCGCTGAGCACCTCTGCCAAATATTAGCCGACCGGCGGGTATATCCACTTGGCAGTCCGCTTGCAAGATCCAAGGTCGTCCAAGTAATACTTGGTAACTTGGATGCCCTGCGAAATGAATTACCCTAAAGTCCAACAGGCATTCTACATTTGCAACAGTGACATGGACCTTAGTAATGCAGCCTTTCGCCTGTCTCAAACTATCATCCGCCATTCTGAGAATTGTGGAGGTATTTTTCTGGATCGCAAGACCCAACCTTTCCATCAGTTCAGAACTCATAATATTAACAGATAATCCCGTGTCGACAATGGCATAATCTACTAATATCCCATCGACATAGGCTGCAACCCTTGGGCAATGCTTCTCAGCATGCTCGAACCAGTCATCACCAACTCATGCAATACCCAAAGGTTCTACGATATACTCGGTACGCAAGATCTTTCTAAACTCCTTGCGTACTCCTGGAGAAAGCTTAATAAGCTATAAAAGGTTCACATCCCGCTTGACTTCGCAAAGAGAGCTCGCCAAATCGAATTCATGATAGTTCGATAGAGCTCACTTTTCACGCCAAACAATCTGCTCTTTAGGTCGCTGAACCAGCTTTATTGCCTCTTTTTTAACTTTTACCTTCTTCCTCAGTGGTTCCTTATCCTTCTTAACATGGACTTTGCTCCCCACGGGCTTCAGAGGTCCCCCTTCCATGGTAGGATCCAGAACTTGCGTTCCTTTGTCACCTTGTTTAGGGTTTTCGTCGACAGGCTTATCCTTGTCGGCCTCTCTACCCTTTTGACCTCTTGTAAGAACAGCTCGCAGATTAGAGGTTTCAGCATCATTAACATGCATAGCCTCAATCAAACTAACCCCACTACCACTAGGCAGCTCCTCCACCGTCGGCTTTGGTCGTTGGAGTATTTGTTTAGGCCCGTCTTCTCGCTGGGAATCATTTTCTTGTGCACGATGATTAACAGGCCCTGGTTGCCGACTACCCCGCTGGAGGGAACTAATCTTACTCCAGCAAAGTGGCTGCTAAATGGCCAGATTTTCCACAGATGTCGCACTTGATATTTGGGCAATTTCTTGGATAGTGTTGCCCACCACACCATTTGCAACTAAACCTCAAAGGTGCACCCTCATCTGGGTATCTACTTCCTACCAAATTTTGTTGTTTTTTAAGGAAGTTAACATCAATGGCTATTTGTCGATACTGCTCCATAATCATATCGGTATAATGCTTCATCATGTCCTTAACCTCGCCAAGAACATTGGAAGCACTCGACTCGTAGCCTTGATCATTACCCTATCATTCCATCGGCCTAACAATTCGATTAGACACTGGTTGTTAAACCACAGGCATGGTATTAGGATTAACCGCCTGGCTTCCACCATTTGGAGCCATTTGACTGCCTGTAGGCATCGACATGCTAGGGGGAGCTGGGAATAAAGGCACATTCTGCATCATGTTCCCTCTCCCATTAGGATTAGCCATCGCTATCCCTTGGCTGCCACTACCATTGGCCGTCGCCATATTATTTCCCAATGCTAGACCCATATTCAAATTGCTTCGAGAGGCATAGGCTGCTTGTAGTCGGGATTCCACTTCTTGTGCTCTTGTAATGGCAGTATCTATATCCCCCAAAGGGACACTACTCAACTGCAACTGAATATTAAAGTCCAAACCATGTAGGAAATATTGCAGTTGGGCAACTGCGGGGATAGGAATAGAGGTGTCCAACTTACGGAAAACCTCTTTTATTTTCTTCGCATAAGCACGAATATCCTCGTGTGGTTCTTAGCAGGTTACGTTGAGTACACGCAACCAATATTGCCCACCCCTTTCAGGGGCAAACTCCCTTCAAAAAGCTCCATAAAATGAATCAATATTCAATATGGTTCCGGCTTCTAAACCATGATACCATATGGCAGCTCTTCCTTTGAGAGTCATGTTGAAGAACATCATTAAATGTCCTTCTTCTTGGATGCAACAGTTAAACATCAGCTTTTTAAACTCCCTAATGTGGAGTTCCGCATCTTCCTCAACTAGCCCATTAAAAATGGGTAGCGGGTAACCTAGAGCTGGCAAATCCGTCGTTCCTGCAGGAATTGCAATAGGCTGCACCATGACGGAAATTGGATTTGCACTAGGAATAGGGGACGGTGGGGTTACATCTCCTACACTTGATGTAGACTGGCTTATGGAAGAAAGGGGAGCACTGGAGCTTCCACCTTCTCCTAACTTACTGCTTATGGCACCAAGACCACTAGATCCAATCCCTCGTAAGGGTTCAACACCGCTACGCTTAGGGGAATACCTCCTAAAAATTTCAGCACGTCGCCTAGCTCTTTTGTCTCTCTCTTGCTTTTGGATTTCAGCTAGACGATGCTTATCGATGAATAACAGAACAATCTCAGTATCCTTTAGCATAAACTGCTAATTGGTCCCTAGACAACCAGGATTCTAGGACCGCCACTTCTAAGCGGTTCCCAGCAAACACACCATTGATGGGACCTGGAACGGGCTGGCACTGGATCATGCACTAGCCGGACCTCTATCATGCACTCAACAACCCCACGGCCTCGCGGCCAGGAGCGTGGATGACACATACATCATCTTCCTAAACATCTTGCATTTGTATCACGTCTCGCAGTCCCACTCTAACCCAATTAACACTCCTCAGAGGGAGTCCGAGCACATTGCCAAATAGCATGAAGCACAAATATAGGAGGTCCTCCCACGGCGGCTGACTGCCGCTACCTCACTGCGACTCTCCTACACCTTGGGGATTGGCCCCTCGATGCGTCGCTAAACATATATATAACATACGCACACAAACTTCTCTCTTTCATAATTCACGTATTTCCAGGAGATATACCATGCTTCCTCACTTCACTTTCCCCTAGACCCAACGCCTAGCCTGCAGCTTAGAACAACCTTACTCACTCAATGTTGGTCATATTCCTAGAAACCAATTGCCATGCATCCAGGAGGTATTGTCTGACACCTTTTAAATTTCATGATTCATGCAAATTGTGAATGTCCGCGTGCTCAAACAATTAGGAAAATCAGCATTGTGCACATGTGGAAAACATTTCTTTCAATGGATTTGACTATTGCTCATATGCGGCGTTGCATGAACCTAGCACCGAAGAACCCTCGTGCTACTAGGTTCTAAATTTTTAAATATCGTCCAATCTATATGGTATGCATAAAAAACCAGCAAGCTTTTCATAATTTCGTTCAGCATTTAAATACTTTTTATACACTCTACCCCCTTACCCGTTTAGGTTGTGCATGGTGCATAGGTTTAGGGTTCATTTTCTACATTTTTATTGTATAAAATGCCATAAAAACTCACTAAAACATAAAGGTAGGGCTGAACTGAGGCTAAACCTCATAATTCAGACCCCCCATACATCCACAAACACAAATCTTATTTTTTCTTAATTTTCGACACTCAAAATCCATTTTTCTCTTATTTTTCTCCCATTTTTCCTATTTTTCTTGTATTTTTTTGCAATATTAAATGATTGAAAATTGAAAATGAGTTGTGGGCTGTGGCCCTTAGGTTCATTTGCAGAAAAACACAAGTTTAGTTTGTGTGTCTTACTATATTTTCCATTGATATCTCAAAAACCACCCAATTTCCCCCTATTTTGCATGTTTTACGGGTTTTTCACTATTAATTTCATCCACAACACTTATGATTTTCTGAGCATAAACAGTTGAAAGACATTGCAAACAACATTATAATGCATAAACATCTCATAGGAACAAGTATTCATGAAGCAAATTGCATAAAAACACCATTTTCTTTTGTAAAAATGAGATTACCGTTCTTTGCGGGTTGCGGGTTTTTATTTGCCATATCTCGGGACTGATTTCCAGCCACCATTAATGCTCATGACAGTCCACAATCAGCAATCTTCAATCTTCTTACACCATGGAGCAATCCGGTCGTCAATGGAGGAGAGAAGCACGGCGATAGAGTCAGCATCCAGGGGGGATTGAAGCCCCATGATCATTGATGTGGATTGTATTGAGCAGGCATGATGCCTCTCTCTCTTCCTAGCACAAATTTCGGCACCATGTTTCCTCACATTTTCTCCATCTCTCTCTCTCTCCATGATTCTTCAAAATGCATGCCTTTTGGTTGGGGGGGTTTGAATTCCCCCAAAGGGCACCCCCCCTTTGGTCCATGTTGTGGCCACCCTTTCAAATCTTGACCAATTCTTGGCCATTTCCTCGTCTGGTCTTGGAATTGAGCTCTGAAAAATCCTGGGCGTCTGGCTTGGCATCTTGCATTGGTCGGTAACTCGTGTCAGCCTGCACGATTGTCTGAAAAATTATGAAAAATCAACAAGTGTCGCTCGAGTGCCTTTAAAGCACTTTGGCGCTTAAAATCGTCCTAGATTGAGCCGCCGCCTTCGATATTGAATATTTTTTCCTTCATATTCGTAATTTTTAGCTATTTTTAAACACTTCTCGGCACCAAAATTCTGCTCTCAGAGGACAATGTGGGTGATGTCAATGGAGGTAATGAAAGATGATTTCTTTGAAGTTACAGTGTTGGAAAGAGCAAACAAGTAGAGCAGAGGGAAGAGAGGAGGGGAGGGGGGGATACACTTTGTGAAATAATAGAAGGGGGGAGTAGAGCAGAGGGAAGAGAGGAGGGGGGAGCGGAGGGGGGGATACACATTATGAAATAATAGAAGTGGCTAGAGGGGTGGTAGAGATCATACAAGTGCTTCTGTGGAAGAGGAGGATAAACACAAGTTTATAGTGTTGCCTATCAATGTTGAAGTGGCTTCCAAAAACCACTATTTTAAGGTTTTTCTTTTGTCTTTCTACTTAACAATACCATGAACTATGGGAATTTCACCAATGGCCATGTGAACTACCTTGAATTTGGTCAAACCATACTTTTAACATATGTGAATGGACTTACCAACCATCATTGGTCATGTGCACATGATATGAACCCACACATTTAGTAAGCCTATACTAATTTCTACCAAAATAAAATAATATCTAATATAATTCTCGCAATCTCTCCTCTCAAGATGATATAAGATGCTACACTCCACCCACTAGCCATGTGAGCTACCTTGAATTTGGTCAAACCATACTTTTAATAGACGTGAATGAACATACCAATCATGATTGGTCATGTTCACATGATATGAACCCACACATTTAGTAAGCCTGTACTAATTTCTACCAAAAGAAAATAATATCTAATATACTTATTGATAATATCTAATATACTTCTCACGATCTCTCCTCTCAAGATGATATAAGAAGCTACACTCCACCCACCCCACCAAACTCTTTGATGGAAATTTGAAAATCCAAGTCCTTGCTCTAAAGCCCATGGAAAGGGCTCTTGCATGATCATATGTGTTCTTACATAAAACAAGATTATTTAAACCATTGATATACAAGATTCCCCAATCACATGCTTCATTCAAAAGATACAATTTTGGGAACATGCGCCATGCACATGATTTAGGCAATGCTCACTTCAAGTGAGTAGGTTGCATTGAAATACTTGTGCTAAGCTTATACTAGTATCTATGCTATATGCATAGATGCATACACAAAAGGTTCTATGATAGACTTATAGTCCTTTAACACTTCGAAAATTACCCATCTTTCATGAGAAGATTACACTCTCCCCCCCACTCTCACAAGAATTCATGATGCTACTTTGATGAACTTTGAATACCTCTTTTACAATTGTTGTAGACCAACAAGGCCCTCAACTCACCTTGTCACCTTAGTGTATATCCCCAAGGTTCCTAATTAGTATAAGGATATCCCCATCTATAGTTTTAGACAATGCATCCTTATGAAAGGTGCCCACTCATAAGCACATGCCTCTAGGACTCTACTAAGTATAGCCTTGGTGAGGCCTCATGCCATGACATGGTGCAATGAGGTGCATACTCCCCCCAAGGCATGGTCATAATTGAAAAGAAGGGGTATCACAAGTCAAGTTTACTACTCATAAACATGTGCAATGTAGTATCAAGTGACCAACCCATGTGGGTGCAAAACTTCAAGTCAAGAAAACATACCTCATGTATTCTTTTTTGGTAAGCCTCACCTCCTTTAAATCTCCTTTAGTCCCTACAAAACTATTAACATCACGAGCATTATATGTACACAATCATTGTTGTCTATCCATAAGATCTTCTAGGTTTATCCTATCTAAAGCTTCAAGTTCATGGTGTAACCATCCGAAACTAGATTACAAAGTCAAATATCTAGGGAAAAAGTTAGCATCATCTTTTGCCTTGCACACTAGTTTTGGACATAGTTATGTTTCAAAATACTTGCTTTTTTGGCTTCTATTCAACTATAGTTTTTATTTTTATTTTAATATATTTTTCAACTTAATGCCTTGAAACCTTTCCTTTCTAAGGCCTAACTCTCCCCAAAACGATCCAAGTATCTAAGTCTATTAGGTTTTGAAACCTATAATGAGGCATCTAGACTTTCCAATATTCTTGCAGCACTTCTCATGTTTGTCAACACGTAGTGGATTTGTCAGAAAATATGCCCACATAGAGTTTATAGACACATCCTCCAATGCCATCTTCTTTGATTCAACCATCTCTTGAATAAAGTGATACTTGAGATCCACATGCTTCGTCTTCTCAGAATGCTTTGGATTACTGTGGCAAGGTAAACACAAGATAAATTATCACAAAATATTTCAATGATGGTCTTTCAATTAATCTTAATGTATCAATTAACATGCGGCTAGGGCCACATTTTGAGGTGTCCACCTTATAAAACATGTAACATACCACGTGAGTTTAAAAGAAAGGGTAATATATTTACTCAAATATATAATATTATATTTACAAAAGGGTTTTGTTAACGATAGTTTGAAAAAAATCAGCAAGTTTAGTAAAGTAAGAGAGGTCATTTTAAGGCCTTATGGATGTAAAGAAAGGCTATTTCTTAATATCATTTGAATGCACATTATATAGACAATTTCTTAGGGTTAGATTCCCTTGAGGCCACAACCACATATTTTGCTTTAGTGGAAGAAAGTGTCATTGTAGTTTGCTTTCGCAATTGCTATGTAATTGGTCTGCCAACCACCAACAAATAGATGAATATTGAAGTAGATATATGAGTATCAACAGTCCCCCCCCCCCCCCCCCCCCCCAAAAAACCACCCCATCCGAGTTAGACCAACCAAGAAGGGTTATGAGATGACTAAGGGATTGGTGTCAAGTAAATTAAATGCCCAAAGTAGAGGTGCAATGCAAATATCTTAACACCCAAAGTAAAGCCTTCCAATGTTTAATGCATGGATTTTGCATGAACCTAGAGAGAATACCAAAATGGTTAGATTAGTTGTTGCACATAAAATCTAGATATGATAATAAATAAAGCATGAGATTACCTTCAGACTATATCCACTTGAAAATTCCCAGATCTCAGTAGAGACCTCTACCCCTTCGGGAGAAGATGTGATCAAAGCTTCATGAAACCACTACATAGACATAAACAGTGGCATCTCCTCTATGCCCTCAAGATATCAAATCGATCAATTGTGTGTATGCATCAAAATTCTAATCGTCCTCTCTCCCACTCTTTTTTGGCGGCCTGCTCATACCTAGCAAGCCACTTCTCCATGGATGCATCATGCAACATACAAGAATGATTGACAAAGAAGCACATATCAGGGCATGTATTAATCACCAAGTATCAAAGTTTTCCTATAAGATGGTCATAAGGAAATTTCTTTTCCTGCGACCTTTTAGGGAAATCATCTAATCAAAGTTTGCATGTAGGAGGAAGAGGATTGGGCACAAGTTTACAATGCTATAGACCATAAAATTTCTAGATGTCTTAAATAAACTTTTTATGATGAACTAAAAGGAATATGGAGTGATGATCACACTTAACTTAAAGACCTAAAAAATAGGTGAGGGGCCATGATAATAGCCTCATCTAGAAAATAAGATGAAGGGATCCATGATAATAGCCTTATCCAGGAAATAGTTTGGCAATCCAGCTATGTAGAGCATGGACTACATAGCATCCATGAGGGTATGGCTTTTTGCGCTCGGATAATCTTGTAATATTTCTGCAACAAAATATTCAAGATCCTAAATCTCGTGCAAAAGAGGTTCAAAGTAATATCCCGCAATGAAAACACACTAGGCTACGCGCTCCCTCCACATGCATCAACAAACACCAGCCCGCGTCATGTGTAGGAAACCGTGGCTTGAAAACCGCGAGCCACCGTAGGCCTCCGTGGGAACACCCCTTTATGGGACAAAAAGATAATCTGTGCAATTTTTTTTTATTAAACCCCCCTCCCCTCCTGCCGTTGCATGGCGGGGAGTGGGAGTATGAGTTGTGTGGAGTAGAGAGCAGCATGGGGAGGGGAACATACCACCTGCCACTTGTGTGGCTGCCCCCCTTCAAACTATATGACTCCCCCCATCTCAAGCTTGAGAGGGAGGAGAGAGGATCGGCTGTGCTGCCCATTGCTGCCGCCGCTACGATGCCACATCGCCTGGCCGCTGTTGTTCGCCTTCACCACCACCATCATCGGCATCTTCATCATCATCTTCATCTACCCCATCGTCATCGTCATCATCTCCCCAATCAACACTCTCTATCCACATCATTCCTATGTGTAATATTCCTACTAAAAAATATTGCGTACATGCGTGAGTCTCATGCAATGATGATACTGGAATTGAATATACGGACGGTGCAATTGTACAATCTCCATTGGCATAAACAAGACCAAAGTCAATGAAACCGCATATTTTCAGGTGAACCTCCTCTTGGGATGAGGTCAAGGAGATAATTGAGAAGATTTATGGCATTTTTTTTTCCCCTTCTTTCCCCCTCGGCCGAAGGCTATGCTAGAGGAGGGGGAGTAAGGCGTGGGTACGTAAGCCTCTTGCTGGAGGTCATGGGGGGAGAAAGGGCCATGCAGTTGGCCGCGTGGGAGAGAGGAGCTACCTATCCCTACCCTATAAATACCCCCTCTATGGGGTGAGTAAGGGAAGGAGGAAGGTAACACTACCAGGCCGAGAGGAGGGAGAGAAGAAGCTGAACCGTGGCGCTGCCAGTCTGAGGAGTTGTGAGGAGGGTCGTGACGCTGCCAGTTGCCGAGATTAAAACCCCTTTTTCATTGGCCCTACAAAGCGGTCTTTGCATCCTCGGGAATTAACCTTTTCCCTTGCATCCCCCATAAATCTCATACTAGTTAGGTTTTAAGCTTTTTTTTCATAGCATTTTCACAAGGTTTTAACCCCGGGTTTCCTTTTAAAACCCTTCCCACACAAGCCTTTTAAAACCATTGTATCCTTTTTTCATGAAGTCGTATTATATTCGTAATTTCTAAGTTCCCTTTTACTTACAATCCCCAAAAGCCATATTAGCCGGTTTTTAAACCCTTTCCCATTTCAAGGCCTTCTAAAGCCCAATTCCGAAAGATGGTGAAATCGGTCAAGGAAGCCGAACCTCAAAGGGAGTTTCATGTGCGAGGGAGATGGGCCAAGATCTTAAGTCTGCGGCCAAGGCAAGACGGTCGAATACGCGATGGCTCCTAAAAAGGCACAAGGCGCAACCGCAAGAGGATCATCTCCTAACATCCATGTGGACATTTCACCGAATCCACAAGTCCAAGTTTTCTTCTTATTATTGATTTACGTCGAAATATCGTAATTATGCATGGTTATTTCATGAAAGTAAGCTGCACTTTTACGAATGAAAAACATTGGCTATCTTAGGGAAAATAACTCACAATCGAAGAATCGGTCATTTGTATTTTTCAAAGGAACGAATGAAAGAAGGACATAAGACATCTATGCATTCTTAGCAAATTGTTTATAGGCATTGCAAAGTAACGAAATTAGATCAACTAATGATCATCTTTACAAAGTCGAATTTATTGTTGTATACTTCGATTATGCATCGAAAGTATAAATCGCATGTCGCATTATTAGAAATCTTTTCTTCACAATGATTCGTTAAAGAAAGTTGCTAATGACCGTAGGAATTTGCAAGGCATGGAAATGATTCTAGGGTTGCATGGTTTGTTTTAAACATAAAACCCTAAAGCTTAGTAGCATGAATCTTGATTGCATGTTATAGAAGGATCATTAGGAATTATGCCATAACTTAACATACGCTTTGATCTTAACCAAAAAAGTTAGGATTTGAAAATCTACTCATACTTAGGCAATGAATCATGTGATTATGAAAATGGTATCGTAAATATCTTCAAGAATAGACAAGTAAATTGGTTTAACCTAAACACCTAAAACGCGAGGGTCTCGCTTAGGAATGGTTAAATCGATGCAATACATCCCAAAGTCCTAACTAGGGTAGCACATTGAGGACATGACCTAGTTGCACTTATTGCCAAGTTGAAACTCTCGTACCCCAAACACCTGTCCACATTCATGGAATGCAGGGACAATAGGACATACTTGTGAGAAACGATCTAGGGTTTCTACCCTAAGGATCGCTCACTAAAAAGATGAAACTTGGTTTGAATTTGGAACCCTAGGACCGATAATGTTGGCTTTGTGCAATCAAGAACGGATTGTTATGAAGACACCCTAACCCTATTTCCTATCTAATCATGATTTCATGATTAGAAGACGCCATTCGATGGGTAAAATAGTCCCATGGTTTTTTATGCGACACTTGTGCAACAAGTTGTAGAGTCACATGATCTTATGATTTGATCACAAGGGAATGGCCAATTCCTCGGAATGAGATTGGAAGATTCTTGCGCAAGTTTTTCTTGCAAGAGGATGAGTAGTCATCCTGAATATCACCTTTCTTAGGAAAAGTGGCCAAGATAAGGGAATTAGATAATTGCTTGGAAGCAAAAGACCAATCAGTAAACTGGAATAACATATTTACTGTTAATAGAACTTAAGGTATTGGTTAAGTTGGGTTAATAGGGTACGGCCCTAACCGAAGGATATAAGGGTTAACAAACAAACCCTTGGAAATCTTGCCAAGTTGCAATTGATCCTGGATTGAATGCTAAATGCATTCGGAAAGAAGGATTCACTCCTTAGCAATTGGCCAAAATAACGACCATTGGAAATGATTGTGCTTGTAAGAGTTTAGACAGCACTGTTTGCTTTGTTTGTTCAAGGAATTAAAGGATGAAAATATATCCAATGCTTCAAGTTGAAGGCCTGAAGGAAGAGGCAGCCTCACTTACCCCCGACTGCCTACCTGACCCTAACCAAGGGGGTTGTTAACCGCGCTGAGAAGGTGGACCGAACCCGCTGCGAGAGGTCTCTCCATTAAGCTCTACTTGGAGCAGGAGGATGCTTGGGTGCCAGGGGGGCTCTGGCCATAAATCCCTCGCCTTTCAGGCCTTGCACAAGAGGCCAACGTGACTCAGGATTGGATCTCGAGGCCAACATACTAGTCTACGGGTGGAATCTTGGATTAGTAATCCCTGTGGATTGCTGGATAGCCTTCGGGTGGATTATGGATAAGCCTACGGGCTGGACTTTATAAATGTATTTCAAAGATAAATATAATAACCTTTAAAAAGGAACTTGTTTGACACTGCTTTTCTATGTCAAGTGCTATGATTACGTGAAGGAACCGGTGCCTAATGGAATAATTAAGGGATTTGTTTGATGCATGTCCAACTAAATGTGGTAGGTAATTAGACAACTAAAACAGCCTGAGGAAAGTGCGGTGGATGTGGCCATGGGTCCGTCCTACAGATGGGTGGTCCCGGTTGGCCGGGAACTTTTCTCAATCATAAATGACAGCAAGAAGATTGTTTCAGAGGACACGAACAGCAAGGGCGCTGACCTAGAGTCTAGGTTATAGTAATTATGATTTACGTTATTTTAGGGGAACGGAATGGGACTATGCCTTATGGCCGAGAGGTTGAGCTTTGCATCCCTCTTGTTTCCCATTCTCCTTGAACCAAGTGCAGCGTAAATCCGCTTTGGTCCTAGCATTTTTGCGTAAAGTAGTTTGCTTGAGGTTCAATGCTAGTTGCCATTTAGGAAATGACCATTAGGGGAAACCTTGATTCAAGTTGGTCCTAAGTGGGAACGGCCAAAATACTTCCGCTACATGGTAGACGCGGAAAGTCCTGGATCGCAAATCGCATAACCTTCTCCTTGAACCAAGTGCAGCATAAATCCGCTTTGGTCCTGGCGTTTCTGTGTAAAGTAGTTCGCTTGAGGCTCGACGCTAGTTGCCCTTTAGGAAATGACCATTAGGGGAAACCCTGATTCAGGTCGGTCCTAAGTGGGAACGGCCAGAATACTTCCGCTACGTGGTAGACGTGAAAAGTCCTGGATCGCAAACCCCGTAACATTCCATGGGAGTGCCGGGTGGAGCTTTCTAGATCTCCTTTCCGATGGACTGCTAAGACGTGTCCTGAAGAGAATAGGTGGACACGTTACAGTTGGTATCATAGCAAACCAACAAAGGATTTGTTTTTAAGAAGTCTTAATAAGAAGAAGTAAAGAAAATGTTGTTGTTCCGAACATTTCCTTACTTTCAATGTTGTCTTGCAGAATTATGAAGCATGGAACAAATTCTTAGTGTTCCGAGTCATGTTTATGACCGCGATGCATTCCTCGAATTATCGACAAAGGGTGGATATGATGAACATCCTAGATCGTATTTATAATCCATCGCCTTTGTATGTGGAATGAAGATGGACTCATGAATCTACTATATAGCTGCCCACCGGTTTGCATACCTTCAAACCAACCTAAAGAGGATCAAGTGGTTGGAAGACCTGAAGATCGTGAAGCTGTTCATTTTTGTGGAGGCTCACGTAAACTCAACTTTACATATTTGAGGTCGGAGGGTTGAGCTGAACTCATATGTATATGAGGAAGTGACCCGTGTAATCCCCCCCCCCGACAAGATCAAGGTGTTGGGGCGCTATGAGAAGAATGGGTTCCAAAGGAAAGGATACCCTGATCTTCTAATGACTTACCAATTCCTGAAGATCCATGACCCAAAACCATACTATTATCCAATTCCCATGATAAATGTAATACAACATTATTCTCCCCAAACTAATGTAAAGAGTCGCTCTATCATCTTTGGAAATGTTGGTTATAACGTTAAGAAACCTTTATCCAGGCACAACCCCAGGTAGAGATTCCCGATTCGCCTCCTACATCAAGTACTACCGTAACACAGGAGAAGAAGTTTCTTCTCAAGCAGATTAAGCCACCTGAATTTGACGGGAAAGGCAGGTCCATCCAAGCGGATGCTGAAATTTGGATTGAATCCATGGAGGATTACTTTGAAGTAGCCAGTACTGTACCCACCGACTAGGCTATGCTCGCCAAGTTAAAGCTCATCGACAAAGCCATGCATTGCCAATAACTAACAAAACTTGGTCTTATAATGACCCGAACAGAGGAGATATAGACCTCAAATGAAGAGAGTTCAAGGTTAGAATCGGGCACAAAGAAAGAAAGCAAGGACTAATAATGTTAACAACTTTGTCCCTACCCAAAGCAATGGCTAGAACTTCCATTGTTTCCATTGCAACGAGCCCGGTCATTTCAAGAGGCAATGTCCCAAGCTTGGAGGAGGACATCACCAAGCACCTTTCCAAGGAACTGGCCATGGCCAGGGAGCCGCTACCCGAGGCAGAGGAAGAACCGCTTGCATTGCCAACAGGGAAATGTGCGAAGAAGAAGATCCAACCATGGAAGCAGAGTTTGAAAGGGCGACAGTCCATGCCACTCTACACAAGAAAGGCCCGAGTCACCAGTTCTCGGTGATTCAAACACCGTCGAACTATCAAGGTAAAGGTTTCAAGACCTTGATTGATTGTGGCAGTACACATTCCTTTATCTCACCAACTTGTGCAAGAAAATTAGGAATAGCCATAGTAGAAGCACCTACCTTGCTTGTGGAATTAGCAAATGGTCGTGAGGTCACTTTTACCACGAAAAATGCTAAGGTGGAATTCTTTCTGGGAGGAAAGACGACTTCGGTCAAATTCAGAGTCATGAACTTAGGTATACATGAGTGTCTACTCGGAATGGATTGGCTTAAACCTAATGATGCCCACATTCATTGTGGAAAGGGCCTAATTTCCTTTCAGAACTCTGAAGGGGAATTGGTCACAACTCAAGGAGAGGTTGGAAAGCCAAAAATTCAATTGGCGAAAGCATCTCAGATTATAAAGGGAGTCAGAAAGGGACTACCTATCTACTTGATTAAGCTCAACAAGTTAGATCAGAAGTAGGAGTCTAGTGAAGGACCTTCTTGGATAAAGGAATACGTGGACGTATTTCTGAAGAGTTAACAGAACTCTCGCCCCAAAGAGAAATGGATCAGGAGATCAAGCTAGTGCCAGGAGCTACGCCAATTGCAAAGAGACCTTATAGAATATCCATCCTGGAAGCAATTGAGCTAAAGGAACAACTCAAGCAACTGCTAGATCAGGGCTACATCCATCCTAGCAGTTCACCATGGGGAGCTCTAGTACTATTCCAAAAAAAGAAAGATGGAACACTTCGATTTTGTATTGATTACAGAGGGTTGAATCAATCAATTGTCAAGAACAAGTACCCTATTCCTAGAATAGATGAGCTCCTTGATTGTCTTCAGGGTGTGAAGATCTTCTCCAAGATTGATCTTAGGTCTGGTTACTATCAGATAAGGATCAAGGAAGAATATATCCCAAAGACGGCCTTTAACACAAGATATGGACATTTTGAGTTCCTAGTTATGTCATTCGGGCTTACAAATGCGCATGCCACCTTCAACAGGTTAATGCAGGATATGTTTAGGCCATATCTTGATGACTTCGTGCTCGTCTTCATCAACGACACTTTAGTCTATTCCAAACAGGAAGAAGATCATGAACCCCAACTTCGGATTGTCCTTGAGACAATGAGAGTGCATAAGCTCTATGCTAAGATGAAGAAGTGTGCATTCTTCAAGCATTATATTGAATATCTGGGATTCATCGTATTAGCGGAAGGAATCTCAGTGGATCCCCGGCCAAAGTCAGAGATATTCTAGAATGGCCAATACCAATAACTATCAAAGAAATACGCAGTTTTCTTGGATTAACAGGATGGTATAGGTTCTTCATAAAAAAATATGCTTTGATTGCAACACCTCTGACGGACTTACTGAAGAAGCAAACATCCATTGCATGGTCAACTGCCGAACAAACCAGCTTTGATAGATTGAAGCAAAGTTTGGTATCAACACCTATCCTAAAACTTCCGGACCTCAGTAAGGAGTTCGAGGTAGTAACTGATGCTAGCACACTTGCCTTAGGATGTGTGCTCATGCAAGAAGGTCACCCTGTAGCTTACTCTTTAAGGAAATTGAAGAGCCATGAGAAGAATTATGCTACCCATGATCTAGAACTATTAGCTGTCATCCATGCTCTAAAGCTTTGGAGACACTACCTGTTGGGTAACAGGTTTACTCTAGTGACTGATCATAAAAGTCTCAAGTGGATCTTTACCCAGAACGAGCTCAACATGAGGCAACGTCGGTGGATTGAAGTGCTGGAGGAGTATGATTTTGAAATCAAGTACCGACCTGGAAAGGAGAATGTAGTTGCCGATGCACTCAGTCGCAAGGCATTCCTTAACTCATTAATCTTGCAAAATCCATCAACAGCTAGATCCCTAGCCAGAAAGGTGTCCATGCCAAACAATCCAATACTTGAGCTAGCTAGAGAGGAAGCATGCCATGATCCAGCCTATCAAAAGATGCTAAGAGAGATCTCTATCAAGGACCAGGTCCAAAAGCTACAGGCTAAGCATCATGAATTCTCTATCAATAGTGGACTTGTCTACTATAGAACGAGATTATGTATACCGGCAAGCCAGTCACCTAAGCAGAAGATATTGTGGGAAGCTCATGATTCCCCTTTCTTAGGACATCCTAGCTATGCAAAGACTCTCAATGCAGTTAGGAAGAGCTACTATTGGGAGAGGCTTAAAGGTGGCGTTCTCAAATATGTCAATGAGGGTTTGTCTTGTCAACGTATCAAAGCCAAACATGTCAAAATGCTAGGAAAGTTATGACCACTCGATATTCCCCAAATGAAATGGGAATTCATTAGTATGGACTTTGTCATTAGCCTACCCCAAGTTCAGGGAGGATACAACTCCATCATGGTTTTGGTTGACATGCTTACTAAGGTTGCACACCTTATTCCAGTAAAGACAAACTATAAAGCCTCAGACATTGCAAGGTTGTTTATCAAGGAGATATTTAAGCTACATGGGCTACCTAGGAGAATCATTAGTGATCGTGATTCTCTCTTCACATCACACTTCTAGAGAGCTATCTTCGAAGCCATTGGGACTCAACTCTGTTTTAGCATAGCTTACCATCCCCAAACTGATGGCCAAACGGAGCGAGTCAATCAATTCATTGAGGATATGCTAAGGGTACACTGCTCTCGTGAGCCAAAAAGGTGGATTCAATACTTGCCTTTGGTTGAGTTTGCCTATAATGCTTCTTACCAACAAAGCATTCAGATGACCCCTTTTCAAGCATTGTATGGTCATGACTGTCAAAGTACCCTAAACTTCTCAGATCCAACTTTGAGGGTTGAAGCTTCAAGGTAGATGTTGGAAGAGATGGATGACTAAATAAAGTCAATAAGACAGGACATCCAAGCCACCAAGGATAGATAGAAGGCATATGCAGATTTGAAGCGTCAAGATAGAATCTTTGAGGAAGGAGACATAGTCTTCATTCACACATGCTCTAAGAAGAGTTCCCTATCCTTAGGAGATTGCAAGAAGCTAAAGTCCAAGGTATTGTGGACCATACAAGATCCTCAAGTGCCTAGGACCTAATGCTTATAGATTGCAATTCCCTCAGAACATAAGGGTTCATAATGTATTCCATATCAGCCTATTGAAGAAGTATGTACCTAATCCTAGTCATGTACTTGATGACCAACAAGTTGTAATGCCTAGCCGAGGAGTCCTTGAGCTACAGCTTGACAGGATCTTAGATGTTAGGGAGAGACAACTAAGATCCAGAACCTTGAGAGAATGCCTCAGTGGGATGCCACTTGGATAGATGAAAACACTCTCAAACATCAATATCCCCAGTTTATCTCGCGATGAGGACATCTCGATTCCTCTAAGAGGGAGAGAATGCTGAAAAATATTACGTACACGCGTGAGTCTCATGCAATGACGATGCCGGCATTGAATATATGGACAGTACAATTGTACAATCTCCATTGGCATAAACGAGACCAAAGTCAATGAAACCACATATTTTCAGGTGAACCTCCTCTTGGGAGGAGGTCAAGGAGATAATTGAGAAGATTTATGGCAATTTTGTTTTTCCTTCTTTCCCCCCCAGCCGAAGGCTGTGCTAGAGGAGGGGGAGTAAGGTGCGGGTATGTAAGCCTCTTTCTGGAGGTCATGGGGGGAGAAAGGGCCATGCAGTTGGCCACGTGGGAGAGAGGAGCTATCTCTCCCTACTCTATAAATACCCCCTCTATGGGGTGAGTAAGGGAAGGAGGAAGGTAATGCTGCCAAGCCGAGAGGAGGGAGAGAACAAGTTGAACCGTGACACCGCCAGTTTGAGGAGGAGTCATGAGGAGGATCATGACGCCACCAGCTGGCTGCCAAGATTAAAACCCCTTTTTCATTGGCCCTACAAAGCGGTCTTTGCATCCTCGGGAATTAACTTTTTCCCTTGCATCCCCCATAAAGCTCATACTAGTCAGGTTCTAAGCTTTTTTTTCATAGCATTTCCACAAGGTTTTAACCCCGGGTTTCCTTTTAAAACCCTTCCCATACAAGCCTTTTAAAACCACTGTATCCTTTTTTCATGAAGGCCTATTATATTCGAAATTTCTAAGTTCCCTTTTACTTACAATCCCCAAAAGCCATATTAGCCGGTTTTTAAACCCTTTCCCATTTCAAGGCCTTCTAAAGCCCGATTCCGAAAGACGTGAAATCGATCAAGGAAGCCAAATCTCAAAGGGAGTTTCGTGTGCGAGGGAGATGGGCCAAGATCTTAAGTCTGCAGCCAAGGCAAGAAGGTTGAATACGCGATGGCTCCTAAAAAGGCACAAGGCGCAACCGTAGGAGGATCATCTCCTAACATCCATGTGGACATTTCACCAAATCCACAAGTCCAGGTTTTCTTCCTATTTTTGATTTACGTCGAAATATCGTAATTATGTATGGTTATTTCACAAAAGTAAGACGCACTTTTACGAATGAAAAACATTGGCTATCTTAGGGAAAATAACTCACAATCTAAGAATCGGTCATTTGTATTTTTCAAAGGAATGAATGAAAGAAGGACATAAGACATCTATGCATTCTTAGCAAATTGTTTATAGGAATTGCAAAGGAATGAAATTAGATCAACTAATGATCATCTTTACAAAGTCAAATTTATTGTTGTACACTTCGATTATGCATGGAAAGTATAAATCGCATCTTGCATTATTAGACATCTTTTCTTCACAATGATTCATTAAAGAAAGTTGCTAATGACCATAGGAATTTGCAAGGCATGGAAATGATTCTATGGTTGCATGGTTCGTTCTAAACATAAAACCCTAAAGCTTAGTAGCATGAAACTTGATAGCATGTTATAGAAGGATCATTAGGAATTATGCCATAACTTAACATACGCTTTGATCCTAACCAGAAAAGTCAGGGTTTGTAAATCTACTCATACGTAGGCAATGAATCATGTGATTACAAAAATGGTATCGTAAATATCTTCAAGAATAGACAAGTAAATTGGTTTAACCTAAATACCTAAAATGTGACGGAGTCGCTTAGGAATGGTTAAATCGATGCAATACATCCCAAAGTGCTAACTAGGGTAGCACGTTGAGGACGTGACCTAGTCGCACTTATTGCCAAGTTGAAACTCTCATACCCTAAAAACCTGTCCACATTCATGGAATGCAAGGACAATAGGACATACTTGCGAGAAACGATCCAGGGCTTCTACCCTAAGGATCGCCCACTAAAAAGATGAAACTTGGTTTAAATTTGGAACCCTAGGACCAACAATGTCGGCCTAGTGCAATCAGTAATGGATTGTTATAAAGACACCCTAACCCTGTTTCCTATCTAAACATGATTTCATGATTAGAAGATGCCATTCGGTGCGACACTTGTGCAACAAGTTGCAGAGTCGCATCATCTTGTGATTTGAGCACAAGGGAATGGCCAATTCCTTGGAATGAGATTGGCAGATTCTTGCACAAGTTTTTCTTGCAAGAGGATGAGTAGTCATCCTGACATAGCACCTTTCTTGGGACAAGTGACCAAGATAAGGGAATTAGATAATTGCTCGGAAGAAAAAGACCAATTAGTAAATTGGAATAACATATTTACTGTAAATAGAACTTAAGGTATTGGTTAAGTTGGGTTAATAGGGTACGGCTCTAACCCAAGGATATAAGGGTTAACAAACAAACCCTTGGGAATATTTCCAAGTCACAATTGATCCCAGATTGAATGCTAAATGCATTCGGAAAGAAGGATTCACTCCTTAGCAGTTGGCCAAAATAATGACCACTAGAAATGATTGTGCTTGTAATAGTTTAGAGAGCACTTTTTTCTTTGTTTGTTCAAGGAATTAAAGGATTCATGCTGCACTTGGTTCAAGGAGAATGGGAAACGAGAGGGATGCAAGGCTCGACCTCTCTGCCATAAGGCTTAGCCCCATTCCATTCCCCTAAAACAGTGTAAAACGGGGTTGCTGTTTGTATCCTTTGAAACAATCTTCTTGTTTTCCATCATATTTGAGAAAAGTTCTCGGCCAACCGAGACCACCCATCCGTAGGACAGACCCATGGCCACATCCACCGCACTTTCCTCAGGTTGTTCTAGTTGTCTAATTACCTACCACATTTAGTTGGACATGCATCAATCAGCTTCCTTAATCAGCCCGTTATGCACTGGTTCCTTCATGTAATCATAGCACTTGACATAGAAAAGCAATGTCAAACAAGTTCCTTTTCACAGCTTATCATATTTATCTTTGAAATACATTTATAAAGTCCAGCCCGTAGGCTTATTCATAATCCGCCTGAAGGCTATCCAGAAATCCACAGGGATTACTAATCCAAGATTCCGCCCGTAGACTAGTATGCGGGCCTCGAGATCCAATCCCAAGTCACGTTGGTCTCTTTTTCAGGGCCCAAAAGGCGAGGGATTTATGGCCAGAGCCCCCTCTGGCACCCAAGCGTCCTCCTGCTCCAAGTAGCGCTCAACGGAGAGATCTCTCGCGACGGGTTTACTCCACCTTCCTAGCGCGGTTAACAACCCCCTTGGTTAGGGTCAGGGAGGCAGTCGGGGGTAATTGAAGCTACCTCTCCCTTCAAGTCTTCAACCTGAATCATTAGATATCCATTCATCCTTTAACTCTTTGAGCAAACAAAACAAACAGTGCTCTCGAAACTATTACAAGCACAATCATTTCCAGTGGTCGTTATTTTTGGCCAACTGCTAAGGAGCGAATCCTTCTTTCCGAATGCATCCAGCACTTGTTCCGGGATCAATTGCGACTTGGAAAGATCCCCAAGGGTTTGTTTGTTAACCTTATATCCTTGGGTTAGGGCCAAACCCTATTAACCTGAACTTAATCAATACCTTAAGTTCAATTAGCAGTACATATGTTATTCCAATTTACTGATTGGTCCTTTGCTTCCAAGAAAATATCTAATCCCCGTATCTTGGTCACTTTACCCAAGAAAGGTACTATATCAGGACGATTATTCATCCTCTTGCAAGAGAAACTTGCGTAAGAATTTGCCAATCTCATTTCAAGGAATTTGGCCATTCCCTTGTGATCAAATCACAAGATCATGCGACTCTACAACTTGTTGCCAAGTGTTGCACCTAATCCATGGGACTATTCTACCCATCGAATGGCGTCTTCTAATCATGAAATCATGATTAGATAGGAAACAAGGTTAGGGTGTTTTCATAACAATCCATTCCTGATTGCACTAGGCCGATATTGTCGGTCCTAAGGTTACAAATTAAAACCGAGTTTCATCTTTTTAGCGAGTGATCCTTAGGGTAGAAACCCTAGATTGTCTCTCGCAAGTACATCCTATTGTCCCTACATTCCGTGAATGTGGGCAAGTCTTTAGGTTTAAGAGTTTCAGTTTTTTGGCCATAAGAGCGACTAGGTCATGTCCTCGATGTCCTAAGTCTTAGTTAGCACTTGAGATATGTTGCATTGATTTAACCATTCCTAAATGAGTCCCTCTCCATTTAGGTGTTTAGGTTAAACCAATTTTACTTCTCTATTCTTGAAGGTAATTACGCTACCATTTCTGTAACCACATGATTCATTGCCTACGTATAAGTTGATTTACAAACCCTAACTTTTCGGGTTAAGATCAAAGCATAGGTTAAGTTATAGCATAATTCCAATTGATCCTTTCATGCATTCAAGATTCATGCTACTAAACTTTAGGGTTTTATGATTGAACCATGCAGCTTTTTCTAACTTCTTTTTTCCAAATGAGATTTTCGTATGCTGAATGAGCATTACACAACCTTTCGTAAGTATTTACGTATTTGATTGAGATTTAAGCCAATCGACTAGAGTTTAATCTACTTCATGCAGCTCAAGAACCATTTCCATGCCTTGCAAATTCCTTCGGATTATTAGCGACCTTCTTTTAATGAATCATTTTGAAGGAAAGATGCCTAATAATGAGACATGTGATTTATTATTTCCCATGCATAATGGAAGTGTACATCAGTAAATTTGATTTTATAAAGATGGGCATTAGTTAATTTGAGTTCGTTACTTTGCAATGCATAATAACCACTTGCTAGGAATGCATAGAGATCTTATGCTCAGTTCGTTTCATTGAAAAAAAATACTAATGACCGAATCCCTCAATTGTGAGTTATTTAGCCAAATTATTTTCGATTAAAAAAAACATGCATCCTAATTCCTTAAATGATCCATGCAAAATTGAAATATTATGACGTTAATAAAAATTAGGAAGAAAAACCTGGACTTGTGGTGAAATGTCCACATGGATGTTAGGAGATGATCCTCCTGGGTTTGCGCCTTGTGCCTTCTTAGGGGCCATCGCGAATTCAACCTTCTTGCCTTAGACGTAGATTTATGATCTTGTCCGTCTCCTTCACACGAAAAACTCCCGTTGTGAATCGGTCTTCCTTGATCAATTTCACCGTCTTTTGGAACCAGCTTTAGAAGGCCTTAAAGGCTTGTGGGAGTTGCAATAGGAAAGATGGTTTTTGATCTGGTGGTTAAAATGAACTTGAGGAGAATCAATGAAAAGAAACAAGTTTATAACTTCGTGGGGTTGCTAAGAAATGGGCTTAAAAACCCAGTTATTGTGAACTTTATGGGAGATGTAAGGAAAGGAAAATCCATGGAAATGGAGTTTAAAAATGGCTTTGTGGAATGCAAGGGCCTAACTCCGGGGATATAAGGGAAGAAAAAGGCCTTAAACTTCAAGGGAAAAGGAGCATAAAAGATCGCTTTGGGAAGGAAAATAAAAGGGGATTTAAAAGATCTCGGGGTAACAAGAACCCGCTTGAGAGGGCAATAGGGAAGGTTTTTAGAACTCGGGCTAGTGAAGGCTTGTGGGGAACCCAAGGGGGGAAGAAGGGCTTAACTCCCGGGTTAAATGAGTTTTTAAAGGGCCTTGGGTGAAATGAAAAAGGGGGGGAAAGAGGGTGTTTGTGAAGGCCAATAGAAAGGGGGTTCTAAGGGACCCCGAGGTTAAAATGAACTTTTGAGGGACTTGCCATATGAAAGGGGGCTTAAAGGACCCCCCCTTAGAACTAAGGACAACGGATAATTAAGCAGCAGTGGCGTATCAAGGCTGCTGACGAATGGCAGCGTCGGCTTGGTCCACAGGCGGCAGCCTCTTCAATCGGCGGCAGCTCCTCCCTCATGACGTTTGCACGCAATGATGTCAGCATCTCTCTCCTTCCTCTACAACAACGATTCGCTATCCTTCTCTTACTCCCATGGCACAAGGCTTATATAGGTGAGGGGAGGGGAACCTCCCTCCCCCATGCGGCCTTACGCATGGTCTTTACCCCCTCCATGGCATCCAGCAAGGATGCTCAGTCATCCCGCCTCCCCTCCCTCTCCTCCAAAACGACCGTCGGCTGGGGGAAGGGGGGGATAATTAAAAAAAATTGTCAAAATTGTAAAATTATCCTTTTGGCCTCCTAACAGGAGGTTCGTATGAAGAGCACGGGTTTTTATTAACCCATAGTCCTAAGTCCCAATTGGCCCATGGAGACCATATTGTCCGGACCACAATGCCGGTATTCCCTAGCGTGAGTATCATGGGGTTTAGAAATATTATCACCGAAATATTACACACATGCACACACACACACTCTCTCTCTCTCTACCTATGTCTCTAGTCAATATGTTGTAGCTTATTAATGGCTTTTCTATGTGCTCAAAACTTTTATTCCTTTGCATCGTTTAGGACAGTAGCATATGGTTTGGTGAATCCTTCTTTGTGCACATGCAATTACAGCCTCTTTGTTCTACCTTCAATCAAGACATGTTGCAAATCTTAAATGCATTTGGAATGGAAACTATTAAGTCTACATCATCAAGTAATTTTTTGTACCATGACTAAAAATTATTAATTATCATTGAGTTAAACCATCTCTACTATGTGAAATCTCTTCATGACCAATGTAAACATTGTGTTCCAATGCATGGATGTTAGTTGTAATTATACTCTACGAATACATTATGGCATTTAGCTTTAGAAAATGCAGTGAATGCACATTGAATCCAATATGAGGCACAAATAGTAGTGATGCATGTCTAACAATGTTATAGTGCTACTAGTAGATATGGTTCCAGCAATTTCTATTGCAAAATTACTATGCCCACCATGTGGATTTGATGCTTTTTTTGCACCTCTTACTTTTGAAATTAAATACCAACATGATAGAGGTTCTAATATGGTGTCAAAATAGATAGTTTTTTCTAGTTTTCAAATAGGTTTCTCTTATTCTGTAAGAATTTTGACATTCATGCAAAATCATGCTATCATGCTAAAATATCAATATATGTGGATTAATAGTGCTATGTCACTTTTGTGCCATGACTATATTGTGAATGTCTGGCTTTCAAAAATGGAAGGACAAAACCCTTTATTTTGTCTTCATGCATTTTCTCATTTTTGTCCCCTAGTTCCTCCTTGTCTAGAATGCTCCCTAGCATAAGCATGCCGAATTGTATGAGAGTCAATGAAACCCAATTCTTTGGCTCTTGTTGAAAGCACTGACAATCTAAACTTGTAGTAATCTCAAGTGTGAGCTTAAGTGTATTCAATGTGCTTGATAGTCTATAATGCATGTGGTTGCATGCATGAAAGTTCTTCCAAGTAAGAATTTATTTGCCATGTGCTCTCGATTTGGAAGCACATAGAAAGCAATGGATAGATTTTGAGTCTCAATGGTTAAAAGAATCTTGCATCCTCCTAGCAGGGAATAAGATAATAGTACATAAGATCTAGTGGCTACATTTGTTGGGATGAGCTCAAATCATTCAATATTAGTGCATATGTCATAGAGTAGGATGTTGTAATTCAAACCTTTGTCTATAAGAGCATCAATGATGAGCTCTCGCTTGGCAGTTAGTGACCCTAAGATATGCTAGAGGAATGAAATCTTCATCTTCAAGGTCACTAGTTGTGGCTTTTAACTTTGAGATGGTAGGCTTTGTAGACCACATGAAGGTACTATGGGATGCCTTGCATGTCAAACAATCATGATACATATGATTGATGCCACACTCAATGTATCTTAGATTAGTCTTTATGAATGTGTCTATTTGCATTCATTCTGCTAGTTCTAGCCTACTATGCTTTGAAATTGCTAGCTTAGTCATACTGGCAATGGATAGATGGATGGGAAGGTCTCCCTTTGTTATTGAATCCTAAGGCTTGGTCTAAAATGAGGCACATCAACAAAGTGATTTGCCCAAGCCAGATAATCACTCTACAACTCTTCTTGCAAGTGCAAGTTCTTGTGTGGTTTCTTGTGTGTATTTGTGTTCTTTTGAATCTTTGAAGTGATGTGGATTCAACTTGAATTATTGATATCTTGTTCAATAGCTTCTCTCTTATTGGGCCCTTGTTGTAGTGATTGGACTTTAGCTCTTGGTGAGAGCTTGTATAATTTCCCTACCACCTTTGACTTGCAATGGGTCCTATGGCTAGATGTGGAGTTAACCAATGTGTGCTAGGTCCTTGTGATGTGATGAAGTGTCTCCTTAGTTTAAAAAGCTCCTTCTAGAATTCTTATAGCATTATGGTACTTACTCCCAATGTTTGATGTCAAAATACAAACACATTACAACACTTTAATTCCAAAATTCATAAGTCTAGTGAGTTGCGCAAAATGAAGGTTTCTTTTTTTTTTCAAAAGTAAGGTGCACTTTTCAAATGTTAGAAAAGGTTCACTTACTATGATGACCCGAAAGTAGTGGAGACTTGGAGGAGGACAAGAAGTTACACGCGTGAATGAATTCCTATCAAGATAATCCTCTATTTACTTATCTTAGTAGATCTAAAGGGATTTTTATTAAGTAAAATGATTGATTGATTGATTGATTAGTTTATATCTAGTTACTACTTGCAACAATGAAGTGTAAGGAGTAGTTTTTATCTATCCTTGAATATCCTTAAATCATTGTGCATTTAGGAGTAAATTCCAACTTATTAAGTCCTTAGAATACAAAAATGAATTGTCCATTAAAAACTATTCATGATTTAATTTATCTCTTTAAGATGAAACTACTACGAGTAAAGGTAGATGTGTTTCCCTTGTGTGTTAAAGTGTTGTATGTTCAAGCATTGCATCATTTAGAGAAAAGCTTATGACATTTGAAAAGTATGAAGAGGTTTGAGAAGCATCACATTCTAAAAATTAGGTGGAATATCATGTATTGCTTACTGTAATTACACTCTTAAGGAGAAATAAGTGGTGGATTGTATATTCTCCTAAATCTTTTTGGTTCTAATGAATTTTTTAAAGATATGCTTCTTGCTTTAAAAAAAGAGAGGATATTCTAATTGAGAATGGATTTATTTCCTTGTTTGTGTGTTATAGGAAAAGAGATATTGTGCCAACATGGACAAATTCTTGGATATGCCCTAGACCTCACCCAAGGTTAGTGGTAAAGCCCTTCACAAAGAGGTTAGAATAGTCCACACTAGGTGCTATGAGTAGCCTTGAAATGCAAGAGGTTTCTTCTTAGGGAGGATGTTGGGCTAGGAAGCGAGAAGGGTGCCACGGGGGCTCTGGCCATAAATTCTTTGGGTGTTCATGACCAACCTAACGCTACAAACTCAAGATGGTCTTCCCACAAGGCCTTGATGCTAGATAAGAGTGGATTAGTGGATTGTACCCATGAAAGGAGTATTCATGCACTTTAGATAGGAGTGCCGATATAAGGGATAGAATGCTATCACAGCATTGCACCGTACAGAAGGTGGGGATAAATGTGCTACTTTTGCAATTGATTTTAAAGACTGTTTGAAATTATATGTATATTCATATATAATCTATAAGAATGAACATTGTTTTAAAGGGCTAATTAATGAAGTTGATTTCTATATGTCAAATTAATTGTGTTATGATTAATTAGTAGACTAAAGAAAAACCTTGAGGAAAGTGGGTGGCTAATCATTGGGTTTTGCCAAAGGTAAGGTGGTCTTAGCTAGCCAAGAGGCTTCCAATATGACTTAGGCATTAATAGATTTTGGTAAGGCTAGGAAGGGTGGATGATAACTATCCCAACATGTCATTATTAGAATCCAATCAATGCTATTTTAGGGGGCAAAAGTTGAGAGATAGAGGGATTGACATGCATCACTTTCCCTTATTTCTCACTCCATTTGAACCAAATATAGAAATAGTTTGATTTGTCTTGAGGGTAATAGCAATGCACTCACCTTAGAAGCTAATGCAAGAAGGCTAATAGGAGACTATAGTATTTAAATCAAGTTCTTGTTTTCAAGTCAATCCTTATGAGATTAAGGTAGAGCTTTCCCAAAAAGAGGTAGAATTAAGTAGTTCAAGATCATAAATGTCCAATTACTCTAATGATTTCTGAGCAATAGTCTCAGGGAAGTTACTATATGTATATCCTCTACATCACGTGGGTTCAAGGCCTATTTATAAATATCCTTATATGTGAATTTTCTTTGAATAAAGCATAACCCTTTTCTATTCTATCTATAAATAACCCCTTTATACTACACCATTTTGTATGTAAAATTTTCATAAAAAGGTATTTTAAAAATACCTTATTTTGAGCCCACATGATGGACACATATATTCATGAGTTACTTACCTGGGGTAATAGTAGCCTTGATTACTTCTTGATGGGCTACTAAAATGCATGCGATCGATGTTTGTTTACATAGGCACTTTACAAAACTATATATATATTCTCTTATGAATCCCTCTCTGACATCAGAGACCATAATCTGTCGCTTCAACAATATCAAATGCATGCATTTCAAACATACCTTTTACTAGCTTCCTAATACCTCTTTTCCCAAAATTAGTACAAAGTGGTAATCTAATTCTTTTTGGGCATGTTCTATGGTGTAACACCAAATACATCTATAAGCAAACCCTTCTCAATTTTGAAACCTTGGTTTGAAATATTGTTCTTTTTCTACTTTTTTTATTTCCATATTTTTTTACTAATTTCTCTATCATTTCATTCTTATTTTGTGACAACCAACTATTTTCTCATTGCTCTATCTTACTTGAAGCTAGAGTGATTCTTGCAATTACTATATTTTCTCTTCAACTATGAGTTGTAACAAGCATAATAAGTGTGCTTTCTATATCTTTTCAATCAATTTTAGTCCTTAGTTTGTACATTTATGTTCCAAAAGCTCCTCAAGACTTGAGTGCAATAATGGAGAAACCATTGCCTGAAGAAACAATTCAAATTTCTCCATCTCAAGAGTTAATTGGCGTGTTCTTGACAACTGGATATATCTACACTCAGATTCCCGTAAAAATTCTATTTTTGCTCTCCAAGTAAGTTCTTTTTGTCACCTATCCCATATCTTCCATGAATTATTCATTCTTGATCTATTTTTTAAAATCATCCTAGGTTGATCCATGATCTACTAGAATATTAGAATACATGACTTGATCTATGGGACTAAAACTCATACAAAATATAGACTCATTCGACTTGTAGGAATTCCAGTAAGTTCTAATTTCTTTGGATGAAATCTCAAGTACTTAGATACATATCATCCTTCAAATCTCACCATCTCATATACAACTTACCAAAGCACACTTATCACTACTTCCTCTTGTTGATACATTCAGTATGTTTATATAATCTACCTTAGATATTCTCATTGTATAAAGTTTGCATCTGAATAAATGTATTCCATAATGCTAAAATATTATCCTAGCCTTTTAAAATAGGGTTCACCAAAAAGACATCAAGAGAATTCATGTGTTGCCAAGAAGACAAGTAGGTTTCAAACTATGAGAGTCTTTAGGAGTAGACATATTTCTCTTTGAAGAAGAGAAGAGAAGAGTGTTTAGAATCATAGTTATAGACAAATACATTGAAAGAATGCCTATATCCTCCTTGTAATTGAAAGGAGAGTATGCATCTAATACAAATAAAACAAGTGTTTTAGCATAGATGGTTTATGTACATTATTTTATTGACTATAAATAATCATACTTATTTATGAATAAGTTCTTGTATGCTTCTATTGTTAAAAAATAACCCTACAAACTTCTCAAACCTAACTTGTCAAGTCATTAGGGAGAGGGAAATGTGTTAGCCTTGAGGAAAGACACATTAATCTATTCGAAAACATTGCAATCTGCCCTAGGGGTCCATCTATAATTAGAAATCATCTATATAGCATATATTCAAAGGATATTAAGAAATACCCTTTCTTTACATGCTAAAAGGCCTTAAAATAATCTCTTTTAGGTTACTAAACTTATAAAAAAATTTAAAATTGTAATTAAAAATACTTTTATAAATATAATCCTATAAATTTTACTAAATATAGTACCCTTTCTTTTGAACTTAGGTGGTATCTTACATGTTCTATAAGGTGGATCCCCTAAGAGCTTGGCACAACACTCAAACTAATCAATCCATCAACATAAAGCTTATCAAATTTCCAACTCTTAAGAAAAATTGATTAATGAAACTAGGGCTCTTCAAGGGGGACTACTCATTTGGAGGACCCTTGCAATGTATTGAAACAAAAAATGGTCAACTTGTCCACCTATCAATGTATCAACTTGTTAATCACTCATTCTACTAATGAAAATGTCAAGAAGAGAGGATCTCGACGGATTAACTAGCTAATATACAAACTTATCAATTTGAGACCAAAATATGATAATTAAAAACTTTTTTTTGTCAATTAACCAAATTGGGATCAACTCACCAACAAGGAAGAACCTCATTTGTCATCTTGACACTTGAAATTCAAGGTTTTATCTATTTATAACTTGACATGCATTGATTGCCAAGCCATTCTATACTAACACTTAACTAGATAAACAATGCACAAGAGACTTGTCTAGCCATTAGAATAGAAGCTTCTAGGAAGAAATCATTAAAGCTAGCCATACTTTCTCAACCCAATCTCAAAGATTGTGACATATGAACATTTTCTACTCACTCAGACATGGATCAGTGACCGATCCTATAGCCCTACAACTTTCCAACCCATCACCCGATTGACCCATTGATTAAGCCATAACTAGGATTCTTCCCTCAAAAAGTGGATTCCAAGGAAACCTATCCTAACCACCTAGGAGGATTGACTTTTGAATTAACCAATTTCTATGTGTGTTGGATAAAGGATTGTTGGATTAGGAAATTTCATCATCTTAAAAGCTATGAAAGCATCTTGTTTATGACCTTGAGTTGTTGAAAATTGAGTTGTAGCATCAAGTGCTTGTCTTTGAAATCACACTTATTTTGGAAAAGAAAGACAACAATTTGATTGAGCAAAAGTACTCACTGAATACTTACATTACAAAATTCATAGCAATAAAATAAGGGAAAATGTGGGGAATGCAACGATGACACTTTCTGGAAGTTTGTGATTCAAATTTTCATTTTTAAAAATTTTAATGTTTAACTTTTCATTTCTCCCCTTTTCAGTTTCCCCCTCTTTCTTAGGCAGAACTCAAATTTATCATATCTCTTTCCACACTTCTTCTTTCTTGACAAAATTTTACAGCCTCATTGTTGCTTGCCCTATCTGTAACCCTGTGAAATTTCATTTTTTCTACACAAACAGAGAGTGAGTTTCACGTGTTTTATGAGAGCACAGCTTGTTCTACCAAAGCTCTAAGTTTTTCTTCACAAAACTTTACAGGTATATTGTTATCTTCCATGGATGTTCTATGATAAAGTTTTATGTCATTTGGACAAAACCTATGCAAGTTATGTGCATTCTCTAACATGTAATTTCTTTTGTTTTGGTACTCTAGGAGTCTCTTACAATAAAAAACAATGATATTTTGAACACTTAACTTCTTCTTCAACATCTTACGATTTCTTTGTAAACAAAGTTATAGGCATGTTTTCTTTTTTTTTTGTTGCTCCATAGTTAAATTTTATCTCGTTTGGACAAAATGTATGCAAGCTATATGCATACTAAGTTTTCCTTTGTCTAACTCCAAGAGTCTTCGAGGGTGGAGAATAATAAAATTTTAAAAACTCAACTTCTTCAACATATTTGGGCTTCTTTGCAAAGAGAGCCACAAGTATATTGCCACTTTTTTCTATTGCTCCATGGTTAAGTTTCAACTCATTTGGACAAAGCCTATGTAAACTATATGTATGCTTTGACTCGATATTTCTTTTGTTTTAGTACTCTAAGAATTTGTTAGTGAAGGAACAATGGTCTTGTTATAAGTCAACTTCTTTTTCAACATCTCTAGGATTCTTTGTGAAAAGAATTACACATACAATGTTTTTTTTAATTGCTCCATTTAAATTTCATCTCCTTTGGAGAGAACATTTGCAAATTATACACATGCTGGTGATAACTTTTCTATTTGATTATCATAGATGTCTTCACGAAGAAAAAATATCAGTAACATACTTGCAGTGGAGGTCTTCAATAGGAAAGATAGTGGCGGTAATTGGATTTGTGATAAGTACTATAAGTTGGATAGAATTTTGATGCACCCTAGTGTAACATGTCCCCCTCTCCACTTGTAGGACACGTCTTAGCATCCCATCGAGAAGAGAGTCAAGAAAGCACTGCCTGGCACTCACAAGGAATGTCACGGGGTTTGCGATCAAGGTCTTCCAGAGTTTTCCACGAAGTGGAAGTATCTGGCCGTTTTCACTTAGGGCTAACCTGAATCATGGTTTTCCTAATAATCAAGTATCTAGGAACTAGCTAGAGTCGAGCCCCAGACAAATCACTTTGCCTAGAAGCATCAGGGTCTAAACGGATTTATACTACACTTGGTTCAAGGAGAATGGGAAAGAGAGAGATGTGAAGCTCAACCGGGAACTTTTCTCAAAGGAATTGATAGCGAAACAGTGATGACCTAGAATCAATAGAGTTAGAGTCCTGATTTATGTTGTTTTAGGGGAACGGAATGGGACTATGTCTTACTGGCAGAAAGGTTGAGCTTCACATCCCTCTCATTTCCCATTCTCCTTGAATGAAGTGCAGTATAAATCCGCTTTGACCCTAATGTTTCTGCGCAAAGTGGAACTAGGAACTTTTCTCGAAGGAATTGATAGCGAAATAGCGATGACCTAGAATCAATAGAGTTAGAGTCCTGATTTATACTGTTTTAGGGGAACGGAATGGGACTATGCCTTATTGGCAGAAAGGTTGAGCTTCGCATCCCTCTCGTTTTCCATTCTCCTTGAACCAAGTGCAGTATAAATCTGCTTTGACCCTGATGTTTCTGTGCAAAGTGGTTCGTCTGGGGCTCGACGCTAAATACTTCCTAGAAACTTGACTATTAGGAAAACCGTGATTCGGGTCGATCCTAAGTGGGAATGGCCAGATACTTCCACTTCGTGGAAAAATCGGGAAGACCTTGATCGCAAACCTCGTGACATTCCTTGTGAGTGCCAAGCGGCGCTTTCTAGACTCTCCTCCCGATGGGCTACTAAGACGTGTCCTACAAGTGGATAGGGGGACACGTTACAATTGGTATCAGAGGGAACCAATGGGATCTAATATTTACGAGGGAACTTAATGGGGGAAAATAGAGCAATGTTGCCGTTAAGAACATTTCCTTACTTACTAATGGATGCTGGGCTGCAGAGTCGCAAAGCATGGAACAAATTCTTGGTGTTCCAGGTCATGTTTATGAGTGCAATGTATGGTTCGGATTATCAATGGAGGCTAGGCATGATGAATATTCTAGACCACATCTACAATCCTTCACCCCTATACGTGGAATGGAGATGGACATGTGAATAAGGAATATATTATATAGTAGCCCACTGACTTGCGTACCTTCAGACCAACTTGAAGAGAATCAAGTGGATGGAGGATTTAAAGATCGTGAAGCTGTTCATCTTAGCTGAGGCTCACGGAAATGCAACCCTGCATGTCAGCGGTCGGCAAGTGAAGGAGAACAAGAATGTGTACGAAGAAGTGACTCGGGTGATCCCTGCACACAGAATCAAGGTGCTGGGACGTTATGAGAAGAACGGGTATCAAAGGAAGGGATACCCCAAGCTTCCTATGACCTATCAATTCTTGAAAATCCATGATCCCTCTCCATATTATTACTCAAATCCCGTAGCTGAATGTAACACAATCCTATTTTTTCCAAATTGATGTGCCAATCAGCTTGTTCTACTTTCCCAAAATAAATGTACCCAAAAGCGCTATGCCCTCATGAATGAATAAGATTTTTATCACTGTTAGTCATGGCTCTAAGTGTTGGTAAAGGAGTTGAGTGATTAGGTCACTTGACTAAAAGCTGTACTAGGCCTATTAATGTAATATGAGAAACGTTTGGTAAGTTTTTAATGTAAAGAATCTTATTGCCCAGGCTCAACCCCAAGTGCAGATTCCTAGTCCGACCCTTGCACTAAGTATAACTATAATTCAAGAGAAGAAGTTCCTTATCAAACAAATCAAGCCACATGCATTCGATGGTAAGGGAAGGGCTGTCCAAACTGACGCCGAGGTCTGGATCAAGTCCATGGAGGACTATTTTGAGGCAGCAGAAACTGCACCCGCTAACCAAGCTATGCTTGCCAAACTGAAGCTTACCGACGAAGCAAGACTTTGGTGGAAACAACGGTGCAGAGACCAAGGGATCTCGGAAGGGACAGTTACTTGGGAGAAGCTTAAAAGACCTGTGCGAGGGAGGTATTTGCCACCTACCTACCACATACAGAAGATGAACGAATTCTATGAATTGAAGCAGCATGGACTATCCCTTGATGCATATTATTCAAAGCTCATCTCTCTCTTAAAGTACGTGCCACTAATGGATATGATACAACAGGTGTCAAAGTTTTGTGCTGGGTTAAATCCACCCATAAACACCCGCTTAGAATCAATGCACCCAAGGACCTACAAGACGCACTCATTCGAGCTACACCAATAATACAGGAGGTGCAAACTAAGCCAAGGAACAACATGACTTGGTCTTACAGGGATCAGAACAAGGGAATGTATAGGTCTCAGGCTAAGAGAGTGCAAGGCCAAAATCAGAGACAAAGGAAGAAAGCTAGGGCCAACGATGTCAACAACTTCATTTCTACACAAGGTAATGGTCGCAATCTCTGTTGCTTCCATTACAATGAGGCTAGACACTTCAAAAGGCAGTGTCCCAAGCTTAGCAGAGGACAACGCCAAGGGCCATTTCAAGGAGCCATCCATGGCCAAGGAGCCACCGTCATGGCCAGAGGGAGAACCTCCAATGTTGCCGACAAGGAGCTGGGTGATGAAGAAGATCCATCCATGGAAGCTGACATTGAGAGGGCAACGGTTCATGCCGCTCTTCACAAGAAAGGCCCGAATCGCCAATTCTCGATGATTCAAACTCCATCGGATTATCAAGGTAAAAGCTTCAAAACCTTGATTGATCGTGGCAGTACAGATTCTTTCATTTCACCAGTCTGTTCAAAAATATTAGGAATAGCCACAATAGATGCACCTACTTTACTTGTGGAATTAGCAAATGGTCATGAGGTCTCTTGTACCAGGCAAATTGCTAACGTAAAATTCCTACTAGGTGGAAAGTCGACTTCGGTCAGATTCAGGGTAATGAACCTAGGTGTCCATGAATGTTTGCTCGGAATGGATTGGCTAATACCCAATGATTCCCACATTCACTGTGGAAAGAGCCAAGTCTCCTTTCGAAATTCTGAAGGGGAACTAGTTACAACTCAAGGAGAGACTAGTAAGCCAAAAATTCAGCTAGAAAAAGCAACACGAATAATAAAAGGAGTTAGGAAGGGCCTACCTGTCTATTTGATTAAACTAAATAAGCTAGATCAAAATCACAAATCTAGGGAAGAACCTTCATGGTTAAAGGAATACGCAGACGCATTTCCTAAAGAGTTGACAAAACTTCCTCCTCAAAGGGAAGTCGATCACGAAATCAAGCTGGCGCCAGGAGCTGCATCAGTCGCAAAGAGACCATATAGGATGTTCATCCAGGAAGCGATTGAGCTGAAGGAGCAACTCAAGCAAGTATTAGACTAGGGCTACATCCGCCCTAGCAATTTGCCATGGGGAGCTCTAGTGTTGTTCCAAAAGAAGAAAGATGGAACGCTTCAACTATGCATTGACTACAAAGGGTTGAATCAATTGACCATTAAAAACAAATACCCCATTCCAAGAATAGATGAACTTTTTGACTGTCTTCAAGGTGCGAAGATCTTCTCTAAGATAGATCTCAGGTCTGGATATTATCAGATAAGGATCAAGGAAGAAGATATTCTGAAGACTGCATTCAGCACAAGGTATGGACACTTTGAATTCCTAGTCATGTCATTCGGGCTGACAAATGCTCCTACTACCTTCAACAGGTTAATCCAGGATATCTTTAGGCCCTATCTTGATGACTTTGTACTCGTCTTCTTTGACAATACCCTAGTCTACTCCAAGCAGGAAAAAGATCATGAACCCCAGCTTCGCATTGTTCTTGAAACAATGAGAACACACAAGCTTTATGCTAAGAAGAAGAAGTTTGCATTTTTCAAGCGACAAATTGAATATCTGGGATTCATTATATTAGCAAAAGGAATTTCAGTGGATCTGGCCAAGGTCAAAGACATTCTCGAATGGCCAACACCAACTTTTGTCAAAGAAATATGTAGTTTTCTTGGATTGACAGGATGGTATAGGGTCTTTATCAGAAACTATGCTTTGATTGTAGCGCCTCTAACTCATCTACTAAAGAAGCAAGTATCAATTGTATGGTCACCCTGAACAGACTAGCTTTGACAAACCAAAGCAAAGCTTGGTATCATCACCCATCCTTAAACTTCCTGATCTTAGTAAGGAGTTTGAAGTGATAACTGATGCTAGCGCACTTGCCTTAGGATGTGTGCTCATACAAAAAGGACATCCCATAGCATACTCTTCAAGGAAACAAAAGAGCCATGAAAGGAATTATGCTACCCATGATCTGGAGTTGTTGGCTATCATCCATGCTCTCAAACTTTGAAGACACTACTTGCTAGGTAACAAATTTGCCTCATTGACGAACCACAAGAGTCTCAAGTGAATTTTCACCCAGAACGAGCTCAATATGAGGCAATGTCGATGGATTGAAGTACTGGAAGAATATGATTTTGAAATCAAATACCGGCCTGGAAAGGAGAACGTAGTTGCTGATGCACTCAGTCGCAAGGCATTTCTGAAATCTCTGATCTTGCAAGATCCATCAATAGAAAGATCTCTAGCCACAAAGGTATCAATGCCAAACAACCCAATTCTTGAGCTAGAGAAGAGGCATGCCATGACCCAACCTATCAGAAATTGCTAAGGGAAATCCCCATCAAAGATCAAGATTGGAAGCTCAAAACAAAGTATCAATAATTCTCTATCAATAGTAGACTTGTCTACTTTAAGACAAGATTATGTATCTCGGCAAGCCAATCACTCAAGCAGAATATACTTTGGGAAGCCCATGACTCCCCTTTCTCAGGTCATCCTGGCTATGCGAAGACCCTTAATGCGGTCAGGAAGAGCTATTATTGGGATAGGCTCAAAGGTGATGTTCTCAAATATGTCATGGAATGTTTGTCTTGTCAACGCATTAAGACCGAACATGTCAAAGTGCCAGGGAAATTACAACCACTTGACATTCCCCAAATGAAATGGGAATTCATTAGTATGGACTTTGTTGTTGGCCTACCCCAAGTTCAGGGAGGATACAACTCTATTATGGTCATGGTAGATATGCTCACCAAGGTTGCACATCTTATCCCTGTTAAGACAAACTATAAAGCCTCAGACATCGCAAGGTTATTCATCAAGGAAATATTCAAACTGCATGGGTTACCCAGAAGAATCATTACTGATCCTAACTCTCTCTTCACCTCACACTTCTGGAGGGCCATCTTCGAGGCCACTGGGACTCAACTTTGTTTCACTACAGCTTACCATCCCCAAACCGATGGTCAAACAGAAAGTGTCAACCAATCCATTGAAGATATGCTTAGGGCACACTACTTTCGCGAACCCAAAAATTGGATTCAATATTTGCCACTGGTTGAGTTTGCCTACAATGCTTCTTACCAACAAAGCATTCAGTTGAGACCCCTTTCCAAGCATTGTATGGGCATGATTGTCGTACTCCTTTGAGCTTTTCGGATCCAACCTTGAGGGTTGAATCTTCAAAGCAAATGCTGGAGGACATGGATGACCAAATCAAATCAATAAGACAAGACATCCAAGCCGCCAAGGACAGACAAAAGGCTTACGAGGACTTGAAATGGAAAGACAGATCCTTTGTTGAAGGTGATATGGTCTTCATTCACGTACGTCCAAAGAAGAGTTCCCTATCCTTGGGTGAGGGCAAAAAGCTAAGTCCAAGGTATTGTGGACCCTACAAGATTATCAAGTGCCTAGGGCGTAATGCTTACAGGATTTAACTCCCTGAATACCTAAAAGCTCATAATGTATTCCATGTCAGTCTATTGAAAATGTATGTGCCTAACCCTAGTCATGTGCTTGATGATCAACAAATTGTAATGCCTAGCCAAGGAGTCCTTGAGCTACGACCTGATAGAGTCCTAGATGTTAGGGAGAGGCAATTGAGATCTAGGACCTTGAGAGACTACCTCATCTAGTGGAAAGATTATCCCGAAGAGGATGCCACTTGGATGGATGAATGTACTCTCAACCAACAATACCCCCAGATCTTCTCGAGATGAGGACATCTCGATTCCTCTAAGGGGGAGAGAATGTAATATTTCTACAAAAAAATATTATAAGAACCTAGATCCCGCGCAAAAGAAATTTGAAGTAGTCTCCCGCAACAAAAAAGCTTTGGCCTAAGTGCTCCATCCTCGTGTAATAACAATATCATCCCCTGCATTGTGCATGAGGAACTGTGTGCTTATAAACCGCAAGTCACCACAGGAACTCTCCTTCAAGGGAAAAAGGATAATGGGTAATTGAAAATTTAAAAAAAAACTCCCTCTCCTTCTCCCGTTGCATGGTGGGGAGAGAGAGAGTGTGTAGGAGTTTATGGAGGAGCATGAGGAGGAAGGCATGCGGCTGCCACCTGTGTGGCCACACTCCCCCCCCCCCCCCCCCACTCCTTTAACCATTCCCCCCACCTCCACCTTATATGAACCCCCCCTCCCAATCTTCAAGGTGCTGTGTGAAGATTTGTTGTTTTCTTTGTTTTGGTCATCAAAAGAATGAAATAAAAGCTTGTTGATGTTACAAGATAGATTTTCTTGCACTAGAATCCCTTTTTCCTTGGTGTCTTTCTTGGGGCTTCATGTTTTTTGTGCGCAACTGGGGAAACTTGCCATCAACAAGCATCAGAAGAGGCTGAAAATGAGAGAAACGGCATTGCCAAGAAGAGAAGAATTCAATGGATGTTTGCAAAGTTCCTTCTTCCATTAAAGAGTTGGAGATTATCATTATCAAAGCCACTTTCCGTAAGAAGTTCATCCCAAACATATTACCATCATGATGCATGCTCTATGCGGTGGACTGTTTCCTCTTCCTATTGAAGCAACAAAAACTTGTATCTTGGTGCAAAATTGTTTGGGAACAAACTGAAGAGCAGAAGCAGAGAGAATGACTATCTATGGAAGATTTGGTATTCATTGAGAAGTTTCTAGACATCATCAAGTGGGAGATTGTGAAGAAGCTTCAAGAGTCATGGTCTGTGGAGGTTCACAAAAACAAGAAGGAAAAGAGTTGGAATTTGTTCGTGGATGCTCAACATCAAGATACGTGGGATGCTTGGTGCACTGACAATCTTCTGTTTGTCCAATTAGTAACCCACTGGAAGTTGGTAGATAGAGTGTTTTTCACAACATACATTGTAGAAACCATTAGAAGCTGGCATTATTATAATATTGGCACAACAAAGATCCTAAGAAGAATGAGTTTTGATACTTTCGAAATGGATTCTCTCTCCCTTTGCAGTGGTTTGAAAGCCGAATTCAGAGATGTTGAAAAGAGGGAAGTAGAGGAGATATTGGCTAGAGAATCCCCCAGACTAAAGCCCCTCTCTAATTCTATTTTGTTGAGTATTGAACAACTGGTTGGAGCCAAGCCCCTGATGAATGATGTAATCAAGAGGCAAGCATTAGAACGAGTCCAGAGGTACGTGAGAAGAGAGAAGGCAAGAATTAAGGCTAAGAACAAGCTTGCAGTAGAAGCCTCCTTTGACACCCTAAAAGCACTTTTTACAGAACTCCCCATGGCGACTCAAGGTCCCCTTCCTAGTTAGATTTGTCTTGGAAATATTGATGATAGGCCAGCAAATGTAGTCCCATTGCCAATTTTTAAGGGAGAGTACAATGAAGACCCTGATCTTCATGTAGCACAATTTATGGTAGCATGTGTGGCTAACAATGCCAGAACCCCTGAGCATTGGTTAGCAATATTTCCCGCCACTTTCACGGGCACGGCGTTTCAGTGGTATGAGAGACAAGCAGTAGGAACTTTTGGCACATGGGACGACCTGATGTTGGCCTTCCTCACTAAATTCAGGCGTGAAGGTTTTGAAGAGTGGATGTGAGAGGAGTTCATGAACCTAAGTCAGTCCTTTAGAGAAAGAGTAGAAGCTTATGTCTTGCGAATGGAATCCATCCTGAAGAGATGGACTAACCATCATTTGGATGAAGGCATTCAGAAAGGAGTGTTCCTTAGAGGCCTACAACCATAAATTTGCAAGTTCGTGGAATTGAGAAGACCAGTCAATCTGCAAGCTGCAATGAAAGGTGCAAGATTGTATGACGAAGTTGAAGCAAGGTTGTTAATGACTCCAAGAAGAGGAGTTTTACCTCCTCCCATGCCAGGAATGGTATACCCACCAAATGCATTCCCCGGGACAGTTCCCTATTCCTATCCCCAAATGCAAACAGTGTTGCAGTATAGTGCACCTAATCCATTGTGGTCACCACAGACGACAGTGCCTCAAATGATGGTTCAACCACAACAACAGTGGCCTCAAACATTCCTCCAATGTGGACTCAACAACAGTGGAAGGGACCAACTAGAATCAACAATCCTAGGTCTCAGCAGGAGCTCTAAATCAGAACTAGAATAGAGGACCTTTTGGATCAACCCAACTAGTGTATGCAGTAATTACAGAAGCTTCACAAAACCCTACTACAAGCACTTCAGGAGGTGAAAATCTGAAGGACTACTTATCCAACTCAGTTGCAAGTATCGAGAAAGAGCTTATGGATGTGATTATAGAGCAGCTACAGACATTGAATGTGAATACCACAAGTATATCCACTCCTACGGGAGCTGGGAGAGATGTGATACATTCTAATACATGGTGTGGAAAGTGTCATCAAGCGGGACATTTAGCCACTGAATGTACCCAAAAACCAACCATTCCTGGATCCTTCTGTTCCTATTGTTTTCGGAAGAACCATACAGAGGATATTTGCTCTCTAAAAGAGATGCACGAACGAAGACATAAAGATAAAAATGCAAGTTTCAACTTGCTAGAATCCAAAATGGTAACACATGATATTGGACCAAAGCCTAGGGAATTTGGTCCTAATTTCAGTCCAAGGAGGTTTCCCTCTCAAAGTTACAGAGGACAACAGTCTGGCGGTGGTCAGAGATCAGAAGTGGAATGTTATAGGTGTGGAGAAAAGGGTCATATCTCCCCGAATTGTCCAAACCCTAGATGATCTATGGATTACAAGCCCTTATGGAGCCGATGCAAAGGATAAGGCCACACTACAAAGGACTATCCAAGTCCAGCCCTTGTAAAGGCCAATGGCACTGATAGCTGATAGAAGGTACAAGAGCCTGCCTCCAATTTGGTAGAGTTGGAAGTTGCCGCTATCACGTGTGCGAAGAAGAAGGAACCAGTTGTCTAGAACCAAAATAATTCTCCTACTAAGACTGTGAAGTTCAACCTACCAACAAAGGGACTGAGCAGTACAGGATAGAACAATGAAGTACAGAGCACTGCAGTGCCACAGAGAGTCACAGAGACAGTTGTAGAAACAGGACCAGAGATCCAGGAGATAGGTGATACAGAAGCACCTCCAGAAACAGAAGAAGTGCCGATGTTGCCATTACTAGAAAAAAAAGGAAAGATGAAATTGGGTGTAGCCCCATTCCCTAGCAGACTGGAGAAGCCTGTGGATCTGATCAAAGAATATGACTTGGTCAAAGACCTAAACACTTTTAAACCTAACTTAACATTCCGACAGTTGCTGGTGCTATCTTCCAGCTGCCGAAAGAAATTCAAAAGCATCTTGACAAGAAGACGTGGACTAAGGATAGCAGCGACCAAGACTAATAAGGCCCCGGAGCCTATAAAGGAAGTAGATGTGGCTAACGCCTTCCTAGATCGTGGAACCCCAGAGACTAGTGTATGGATAGAAGGATGCTTTATCTCAGATGCATTGATTGATGGAGGCTCATCAGTAAACATAATGATGGATGTGACAATGAAGGACTTAGGGTTGCAAGGAATTCAACCTACACAGTGGCTTATTAGATTGGCAGACCAAAGCAGAATTAAACCATTGGGCATCCTCCCATATGTAAAACCAACCCTTTCAGGAAGAGATTACTGGCTGACCTACTTGGTGGTCAAACCAAATTCTTATGGGACCTCATACCCTCCACTATTGGGAAGACAATGGCTTTTTGAAGCGAGAGCCAGGACGGACTGGTTCAAAGGAACCATGACCCTAGGTAGAGGACCTAACAAAGTGGTGCTGAAATTGTATGGATCACAAAAAGGCAATGGATCCACATCCATCGAAGCCATAATTGACTCCTCCAATGAGGTAATAGATGGTACATCAGGAGACAAAGAGGCTATAAAACAAATATTTCCCAAGAAAACAGAGGCACAGTCCCTAATAGTGGGCACTGTAAGCCAACTACCAAGGGAAGTAAAGTCCTTGTCCGTGGGAGAATACCTCCTGCCTCAACTAGAATTGACTTTTGAAATCACCTCTGATAGTGAAATAGAAGCTTGGATGTACTATTCTCCGTGTTACATGGCAGTAACAAAGACAGAGCCAGAGACAGAAGCAGAAGCAGACGTGGAGGCAGAAGATCTGTTCTTCTCCTATAGAGCCTCTACAGAGGCAAAGACAGAGCCTCCAGAGGAAGAGAATGAAAATGATGAGGAAGAAAACGAAGCACATTATGAAAGTGCAATTGAAGAAGATCCTCTGATAGTGGATGATCTTGTTGATGTCCCTACAGAGACCTTAGAGGCTAAAGATCTCAGGGTGTTGGATGGAATGACCATGGTTTCATTTGGGTTGACCAATGGACCACAAAGTATGCAAAATCTGCATAAGCAATGGATCAAAGGCATAAAAATTAAGTTCACTAGTGGCTCCTATTGCCCTAACCATTCATCCTAGAGAAACGATGATGATGATGTCCCCTGTCAATAGAAGCCAAAGCCCTCAGAGCCATGGCCTCTAGAAGGTCCGTGCTATGTGACATTCGTGGACGCATCCTCTAAAGATAAATCCCTAAGTCCAGAAGAAATCACCACTCACACAGAAGCAAACAAAGCTCTGATACCCTTCCAGAAATCTCAAAAGACAAATGAGTCATCTGTTCAGAGGGAAGACACTGGTTCTAGTGGAACATCAGACGAGGACACTACTCCCTTGAAAGAGTCAGACCTCTATTCAGAAGCAATCCGTGGGACATTTATATGCAAAGTTGAAGGTGAAAGACAAGTGACGTTCCTGGATACTGACGGTACTAAACGACACCTGAAAGTGGGTCTCAATCTTCTAGAAGAAGAACTAGTGGTCCTACGAGACTTACTCAAAGAGAACTTATTAAGACTTCAAGCTTGATCTACTATCTTTGGTATGACCATACCCGACACTTGAGTTGTCCAGCTGTACTACATGATACATACATTAAATAAGTTGGTGGTTAGGACTTAGCTATTTGGTGTGAATGGTCCTAGACCTTAAGTTGTAACTATTCTCTTTAGCGATGTGTCGAATGGAAGAATAGAAGAAGTGTGTGAGAGCTCATTGCTCTACACTGTTGAGTCCAACCCTCTCTGTCTCTGTTTGAGACTTATAACATGGTATCAGAGCACCCATGACTGGGCTCTGTGGAGAATAGCATTATGGAAGAAGACCTGGAGATTGAAGGAAAAAGACCTGTTGTGTAGAAGGACTGACTATCATTGTTTCTGCAGAGGTATACTTGAAGGAGAGTGTATCAAGACCTATTTGGAGCTTTGAGGAGGGTTGGTTGAGCACCTGGAAGAAGACCTTGGTCATCATTATGAAGAGAAGCTGCTACTGAAGACATTCTAACAGACTGCGTGTTTGCGCCTGATTACCTGATGGTCTGCCTTGGCTCCTCATGGACATGATAAGCATCATCGATGCCATTTGTAGCTTGTACACATGATTGAGAAGACATCTTGATAGTCTAACATGGAAATGGTTAATTTGGAGTTGAGATAAGAGCTGAAATGGTCAGCTATAGATCTGAAATTCAGACCAGGCCTGCCACAAACAGGGAATACACAGCAAATATACTTCTCTGACATGAGCTAGGGAGCTCTCTGACATGCCTGGAAGGACTTGATATAGCTTATGCCATGCTTGGAAGGTGTGCTTTCTTGATGAAATCACTTAGATTTGTGAGCTCTTGACAGGCTAAAAACGGTCATTCATAGTTTATAGGAAGCACTTATCTATCTTGGAAGATTGTATGTTTTTTGTCAGCCTTGATGACATGTATGACATGGGATATGTCTGCTAAATTGGTTGTGGATTGGTATGAGCATTGGATGCTCTTGGAAACTAAAATTTGGATCAAAAAACAAATACTTTGACACTCTATTCGTTGGTCATGAATAGTGAATGCATTGTCTGACATTGCTCCTGAAGACAGGACACTCATCGGTGTTGACAGGTTCATGTATTGGTTCCCATGTATGGTGGCATATGTCTGTGACATTTTGAAGAGTTTAGTGGACTAAAATACACTGTCATTGACTATCTTTGCTTGGTTGAAATTTACAGCAAGTGTACCTTGCTCTTGTACTTGCAATACATGATGTATATAGTGTCAGACTAACATGTCTGGGAACTCATATGCAGAGATAGATCTTTGAACTACTGCAAGCGTTATGGGACATGTATGACATGTATACTCAATGTTTTTGGTCTTAAAATTATAGCTGGTTACTCACAGTTTACAGTTTTCAGACTGTATGTATTTACCCTGGCAGTGAGGTTGCAGGAGTTTAAGCTGAAGCAACTACATATCATATGTATTGATTGTTATACCTACGGGTTAGACCACTTGTTTGTGGATTGTTTTGAGCTGTCATTGGGCTGAAATACCCTGGTTTTTTACTGCAATTAATTGCAGAAAACTGTCACTGACAACATAACCCAGATAGTGGGGGAAAAGCTTGATAGTAACAATTATGCCATATGGAGGTTTTGCATGGAGAACTTCTTAATAGGGAAAGGCTACTAGGAGTTGGTGACTAGAGTGGAAGCTCAACTTGAGCTCTCAGATCGACCTACGGTTGATCAGAGATGATTACATCAAGCTTGGACAGAAAGAGCTCGTAGAGTCTTGCACTGGCTCTCTTTATGTATCTCAGATGCCATGGTAATGCAGATAAGGGACATAATATAGCAATGTCTCTGAAGAGCTGCCAAGCCTGCAGGGGATAAAAGAGAAACTGGTTGCACAGGACTCTATGTATTAGACCGAGACTGAGCCAATTGATCTTTGAGTTGTTGGATTTGAGCATTGCTCTGGTCTAAGATAGTTGTGGTGGATTTAAATTTCTCTGCTTGGGCAGCTATCACCTCCTTCATCTCTTGACTCTCCTTCTGTAACTTATCCCTCTCCTCTATTACAGCAACCACTTGAGACCTAGCTTCTGCCAACTCAGCTTTCAACTTAGAGATTTCAGCTTTCTGAGTATCCATGAGCTTACTCTACTGCTCCATTTACATACAAAGGTCAGAGAATTTCTCCTGAGCAGAGGCTAACTCAATATTGGTCTTATTCAGTTCCTCCTTAGACTACTAAACTTCATCATAAAATGAAGAATATAATTGTTGGATACATGCAGTCATCGAAAGTTCAATAGAACTCTGGATATCCTTGCAAAGGAATGGAATAGCATCTCCTGTTACCAGGCGGTGAACAGAAGGAATAGTAAGTTCTAGCATCCCGTCTCTATGGGCTCTGAAAAGATTTGGCGTCTGAAGGAATGCAGGCAAGGTGCTGCAAGATTGGGCAGGAACTGTCACTGGAACTGGAGGAGGAGGAAGGCACTGACTCAGCCACCCTCTTGAGGCGTTTTCTCTGAATGACAAGGGGAGGAGGAGAACCATCATCCTCAATTATCACATCATCATCTTCATTATGAGGCGGAAGAGGAACTTCTAGAGGATCAATTGGAGGTAAAGGAACTTCCTTTGCAGGGGCAGCATGTAGCAAGAAGATATAGAGGAAAGACCCAAATGTAACATTAGTCACATTTCCTCGAGTAGCTCGGATAAAGTGGTGATCCATCTTGGAGAGGAGGTAGGTACTCCAATCAATAGTTATGCCTTTCAAAATCATTCGTAAAGCTGTAAACAACTCCTTGGAAAGATAATGAGATGGGGATTTTGCAGGCATGAACGTGTCCTGAAGGAATTGGCATAGCTGTTTCCATAGGGGATTGGAAATCATGGAGACACCGACTCCTGACGTGGTAATGACCTTCTTTGGATCAAGAACATCTTGAGTCTGCTTCTGCAACAGCTTCAAAATATTGTCATTGGCGAACAACTGTCTGGCAGCAGGGACAGACTCCCCACGATATGGCAGACCAAGAGCCTTGCCTAGAATCTTTGGTGTCAGAAGAACAGTAGTGCCACGGACTGGACCAGACCTCTTACTGTAAGAGGTTAAAAATTCGTCACAAATGGTAGGATCATCTGGAACCAGTGGGAAAGAAAGGCTCACGAACTTTGACAAGCCCGTTTTAGCGACAACGTCCGAATCCAGTAACAAAGAATAATCATGTAAAGCCAAAGGAACATACTGGATCGGGGGAGGAGTACGAGAGGGCGCCATTCAGATGGTTACACACACACACCACAAACACAGACAAACAAAGAGAATGCCTGCAAAGCAACAGACGAAAACCAAGGATAAGATATCAACCAATGTGGTAAACGTGACTCGACCAACTATCCCCAAGCAAACCACAGCCTAGAAAAAATTCGACATGGCCTTTACACATGTGTGACCGAAAGCTTCATGCGATGCAACATGCAAACACCCAAATCCTCGTATCAAGCAATAAAGAAAAAAACTACACACCGTACCCTTAACCGTAACACATGGACAAATCGGACTACCATAAAAAACAGACATCAAGACTGGACCATAACTTGACCATCAGTGACAACTAATAGATTTGTACACGCCCATCCCATGAAGCGAGTTCATTAAAAAGGGGAAATAAGTGCAGTGAGGGGGAATTAATTTAATGAAATGTTCATTTTATGAATTATTAAGAAATGGGTGAATTTTTAATTAAGTGGTAAATCTTAACAAGAAATTGGCGGTTCCTTCTTAAAATTTTAATTACAAATTATTAGGTTGGAGCGGTGCTTTAACACAACCCGGACTTCGATACCAGACTAAGGTCTCTAAATGCAAATTCATTTATTAAAATTTAAGGTGATGTGGAGCGCTTTTTTTACCAGTGCGTGCTTTTGTGACGGTTGGTTTATTATTATTAAAAATATTAAGGTGCCTCTGAAGCGCACGTAGCACGTGCTAAGTGAACGGCTGGTTGATTTTAATTAGAAAAAGGTATGTTTGGCGCTAGCGCGCGTGCCATGGTGGTGTTTAGGATTCATGTTAAAAATTAAGTGTGAATTTTGGGGTAGCAGAAAAAATAAAAAATATAAAAGGAAAAATACCTGAAAGTGGGTGTATGTGTATGCAATGAATGCGCACGTCTCAATCCCCAAAATGTAGGTCAGCAATCCAAAAAGAAAAACCACGAACTGAAAATAATTGGACACACGACATAGCAAGATTAGTGTATATGAATTTGTTTGGATGACTTGTGGCTTATATGTTGTTGTTGTTTTTTTTTAAAAATGGTGTGTATTATTGATTCTGTATTTTGATTTTTATGTATTTTTGTTTGTTGTAATGTTTTTTTTTCATGTCTTGGTTGATCTTTGTGGCAAAATTTTGACAATGAAACACATATAAAAATGTTGAAAATTTTTAGCATCAATCCACCACGTGTGACCAAGGTATCTGGATTTTTCTAGATTTTCCAGCTTGTGTTTGAAATTAAAGAGGATTTTTCATGAATTTAGGCATTTAATGAAGCATTTTTGCCATAAAATAATAATGGAATAAATTGGCACAGTATTTTCAACTTATGAAATATTCCAAAAATAAGCAAAGAAGTTGATGAAATTTTCAAGAATTTTTTGCAATTAAATTGATATTTTTACCAATTTTAATAAATTTTTGCTCATTTTGTATGTATTTTTGAAAGAATTTTTACTTTTAAAATTTCCTGAAATTTTTTTCTAAGATTTTCAGTTTGGAAAAATATTTCAATTGACTGTAGAAATATTGGAATTTTAAAAAAAGAAATTTTCTGTAATTTTTTTGGATTTTAATTGATTTTTAATGAAGTTTTGAATTTTTAAATGTATTTTTAAGGTTTTTACGGGTTTAGAAATTAAAAATTCGGGAATATGTACCCAGGAATGGACTGCGTGTCAGCTGCGTGTGAACAACTGGCTGGTGCACATCATCGCACGCACAAGCGAATGCGCGTTCCCACGCATGAACGGCCACTAAGCACGCACGAACCCACACATACGACTCTATGCATGCACACACACCCTGCGTGTGACAGGGGACTGAGAAGGGATTCTGCGGGTTTCGGCGGGTTTCTGCTTGTTTTTTTCGTTTTTGAGGTTGCTACGGGGGGTACGAGGCGTAAGAAGGACTGGGGGGAACGGGGGCCTATGGGGGTTTGTGGGGTGGATTTGGATGGGTAGGGGGAATGGGGGCTTGTGGGGGGGAAGGGTGGGTTGGGTGGGATTGGGGGCTAGGAGGGGGTAGGTGGGTTGGGTGGGGGCGGTGGTGTGCCTGGGGGGGGAATGGGGGCATGTGGGGGGTTGTGGGTGGGATGGGATTGGTGGGGGTGTGGGGAATTGGGCGGGCCTAGGCGACAGGATGGCAAGGCAGAATGGCAGGGAGGGAGGCGGCCGTCAGCAGGTGGCGGGCGGCGACCAGGGAGGCGTGGCGTGGCAAAAGGAGGCCACAGCAGGTGGCGATCGTCAGCGTCAGCGGGGCGGCGCGTCAGTGGGCGGCTAGGGAGCAGGCGACCGTGCGACCAAGGAGCAGGCGGGCTGGTGTGGCGGCAGCGTCTGGGGGCGGGGGGCCAGGGAGGCGGGGGCAGCACCAACAGGGCCCATGTGATAGGACGGCAGGCTAGGGAGCGTCAGGCGAGGGCGAGGAGGGAGGGAGGAGAAGAGGAGGAGGAGAGAGGAGATGGAGAAGAGGAGAAAGGGAGAGGGAGGGAGAAGGGGACGTAGGTGGGGAGATGGGGAGGGAGGTGGTTGGGGGTCGGGGAGAGAGAAAGGGGGGGTGGTTGGGAGAGGGGAGGGTGCCCGTGGGGGGAGGGAGATAATAAATGGTTTTTGCGCGCGGGACGGGGTAAAAAATTTGCCGTGACGGGATCGGAATGGCGCCAGGATGTCGGTACGGGGCACGCGGACGTGACCGGGGCATGTGGAGACACGTGAAATCAAAAATGGGCGTGTTCACGTGCGGGACGAGTCGCGCGAAACACGGAAAAAAAAGGAAAAATTAATATCTCACAATCCAGTATCGAAACGAAATAGCGTAAAAACAAAAAGTGTGCAGGATGGTAGGGGGAAGACCAAGCAAATGTGCAACGGGGGTTCCGGGGGGGGGATAGGGGGGGGGAGGGAATGGCGTTCACATGCAAAAAACACGAAAAACGAGTCCAAAAACGCAAACAAAAATTAATATCGGAAGATCCGTGCCTCGGAATGAAGTGCGAGAAGAAGAAAAAATGTGCAAAAGAACGTGCCTGACAATCCTATCACGTCAAAACATGGTTCTGAATGAGATAAGACGCGTTTACATGGGAAAAACCCAAAAAACAGACTCGAAAATGGAATCGGAAAATCATATTGGACGAACCGCTTGCCGGAATGACAGGTAGTAAAAAGGAAAAATGTCCGTAGGAAGGGATGACACAGGGTTCTCATATTAGAATGCAGTTCCGGCGGAAGTAGGAGGGGTTCACATGCGAAAAACACAAAAAATACACCTGAAAACACATTAAAAAATTAATAATTAAAAATCCAAAAGTCGAAAGAGGGTGGAGGAAAAAGGAAAAAGGTGGGGAAAGGCGCAGTGGACACGGCTGTTAAATCAAATTGGAATTCCGATGCAAATAGGGCAGGTTCACATGGAAAAATATCAAAAAGATGCACGAAAAAGTCTCGAGGAACCGCAAAAATTAATATTGGACAAACCGTGCATCGGAAGGACACGGAGTAAAAAGGAAAATTTTCAGGGAGAAAGTGGTTGTCAGGGCTATGATGTCAGATCACCGTTCCGAAGCAATCAAGATGCGTTCACGTGGAAAATCGGCTAATGTGCGCAAAATGCTTCAAAAATTAATAACTCGAGAACCAGATGTCGGAACAGGGGTTGCTAAAAAGGAAAATTGGACAGTTCGAAGGGACGAACATGTTTGTAAAGTTAGATTGGAAGTCCGCTGAACATAGGGTACGCTCATGAGAAAACACAGCAAAATAAGGGAGAAAGAAAAATGGAGGAGGAACAGCCCCAAGGGAGGGGTGATAGGAGACGGGTGGGTGGGGAAGGGACCCTAGGAGTGTAATAAAAAGTCATGGCGTACATGCATGATCCAAGTGAGGCATATGCAGGGCGATATGCAATGTAGACGCGCAGGGACGCGTCCCCACACTTAAAACATTAACGGGTAGGGTTGACCGAGCAACAGGGACATAATACCACACAACAGACCAACCACGAACGTCCCCACACTTAAAACTTGAACATCACTGACAACAGAAGGTGTAGGGTTAGAAAAACTTGGCCCATGTTGTCGAGAATCAAGGTTAATTGTCGATGGCACATCCACTGTCGTTGTTGGCGGTAGGAGGTACCAAGGCATCTTCACAGCACACATCCTTCATGGCAAGGACCACGCGGCAGCACCCAGGGTGGTAGCTGGTTGAAGGAATCGCAAGAAATTCGTCGATGGCGAGGGATATTACACGCGACGCACAATCACTCATATGGAATGAAAGAGCAGTCACTCGCCCGATGACTAATATCACTCGAGGAAATCAAAATGAAAACCCATAGCTCACACCTGGTTTAGGAATCGACAAGGGGGATGGTGCAGAAGGAGTATGCCAGGGTGCACAGTTGATGGTGCATCAGTGCGTCCAACCCGTCTGGCATAGGTGCAAGGAGCAAGGCAAGGGAGCCTTACATTGCAGTGTACAGAATAGGGTGACGTGTCCTATGTTGATGGCAGAGACCCACCCCGTGGGTGCATAGGGAAACGGGAACAAACTTGACTCCAAAGGTCGTAACGTCCCTCAATCTCACCTCTCGGTAATTGATTGAAAAAACTCCAATCACACTCAGCCCACCCTCTGTCTCATGCTCTGTTGAAAAATACAGAGGGCAACCATGTCCTGAAACCCATTGATGTAATCCTCATGGTCACTTGTGCAGAGGTTGTATGCCTTGTGCGCATTTGATGGTGCAACTGTGCATCCCGCCCTGTGCTGGCATACGGTGCGAGAAGGAAGGCCAGGGAGCCTTATAGTGCAGTGCACAAGAACAAATCATGCTTTGTGCATTGAGAGGCCCAACCCATGCATACTTCATTCACACTTCTCACCTCTCATCTGATTTGAAGGGAAAAGACTGGTCTCTCGCCCCACCCTCTGTCTCATACTCTGTTGATAGTTATAGAGGACAACCATACTCACATCCCCATTTGGTTAGGATGAAAGCTCACATCACTCGATTGTTTGTCGATGAAGATCGCGTCGTCAGTTGTTGAAGAGGCGTACCCAGGGAGGTAGCCTTCAGATCGAACGTTGGGGTTAGATAGGAACATGGCGTTTGCTAGAGGACTGTCAAACGCCCTGCAGAAAGGCACAGGACACAACGTACCAAGGGAGGCAGCTTTGGAACTGGATCCTGGGGATGTCAATTGATGAATCCACTTTCTGGACTACTGGGTATTGCCACCTTTTCCACAGCCAGCTTCTCGTCCAAGGGTGTTAACCACCTTTTCTTGGAACGAGGGCTGCTATGACAGGGAATTTCTTCCTTTTCTCCCATAACAGTTTTTTTTTTCTTTTTTTAAAAATTATTTTTCTTTGTTCTTGTTTTTTTTCCTCCTATTCCCGAGGGTGTCTCCACCTTTTCTCGAAGAATAGGTCGGCATGACAGGGACCTAAGTCCTTTTCTCCCATGACTGATATGTATATATGTTTTTCTTTTTTTGAATTAAGCAAGGGAATGGTAGAAATACCATTTGTCAGAACCAACATCACCACTGCCTGCTGGTGGAAAATAGAGGATAAGAGATCAGGGCTGGAAGATGGGGTTGAGGGGACAGAGGGTTGTGTCCACCTCATCATCAGGAGTGGCTGAAGAACGGCTATCAGAAGTAGCATCATAAGAGTTACAGTGCCACGCCAATGGGGGAAAGGATCAGGTGACCGTGATTGTCAAGATCCCCAAGGAGGGAAGTACTTCTTCAGGCGATATCCATTGATCAGGAAGGGATCATCAGAGGCATCAACGGTTTGCACTTGGACAGAGCCATTAGGGTTGACAGCAAGTACCTTATATGGGCCCATCCACCGCTGTTGGAGCTTGCCAGGAAACTTGCCAAATCGTGAATCATAGGCTAGGACCAAATCACCTTCCTTGAACTCCTTGTGCTTGATGAAGCTGTCATGGTAAGCCTTATGTCGAGCTTGCATGGCTTCCATGCACTGTAGAGCCATCCTGCGAGTTTCATCCAAACATTCCAAGTGCAGGAGACGGCATTGCAGTGAATCATCGTCCCCCAAACGCTCTTTGATAGCCACTCGCAAAGAGGGCAATTCCAGTTCAACAGGGAAAACAGCTTCTGTACCATACACTAGCTGGAAGGGTGTCTGTCCTGTTGCTGCTTTATGGGAAGTTCTGTACGCCCAGAGGGCCTCTGTAAGTCGATCATCCCAATCACGATGATGTGCGGCAATCGTTCTTGTCAGAATCGAGCAGAGGATGCGATTCGTGACTTCGACTTGGCCGTTGGCTCTGGGGTAATAAGGAGTGGACTTGCGATGGTGGATCTTATACAGCTCTGTCAACTCTTCCATGACTTTGTTAATGAAATGAGTGCCTCTGTCACTTACCAGCTCTAAGGGACTGCCAAAACGGGTGATGATATTCTCGTACATGAACAGGGCCACGCTGTTACCATTGTCTCGCTTTACGGCTTTAGCTTCACACCACTTTGTGACATAATCCGTACATACCAAGATGTATCTATTATGTTTCCTTCTGGTGGGTGGATCAATTGGGCCGATGAAGTTGATGCCCCACTTCTCGAAAGGCTTCAAGGGAAGAATAGGTTGCAATGGCATGGCACTTGTTTTGGTGGGTTTCCCCATTCGCTGACAAGCATCACATCGCTTGCAGTAATCATAAGCATCCTTGTGGAGGGTCGGCCACCAGTAACCTGCTAACAGAGCTTTCGTGGCTGTGGCTTCTCCTGCAAAGTGGCCTCCGCACGGCTCGTCATGGCAAGCCTTCAGAACAATCCCAATCTCATCTCCTGCAGCACATCTTCTGAGCACTTCATCTTTGCCTTTCTTGTATAGTGCACCGCCTAACAGGGTGTAGGGGGCTGATTCTAACATAAGCTTCTTCCTTTCCCGACTAGAAATGCCAGGAGGGTACTATTGGGTTGCCAGCAGGTTGGCAATGTCTGCATACCAGGGGGTTACAGTTTCTACTAGGAATAGGGAAGCATCAGGGAGGTCTAGATCATCCTGTTCCTCGTCTGCAGTTTGCGGGATACGCGACAGATGATCAGCCAGAACATGGGAACGACCAGGTTTGGTAATTACCTCAAATTCAAACTCCTGGAATAGAAGGAGCCATCTCATCATTTGTCCTTTCACGTCTGCTTTGTTCATTAGGAAGGACAGGGCCTCATGATCCACATAAAATTTAAAGTGGGTAGACAGCAGATAGTGGCGAAACTTCTCTAAGGCAAACACCATTGCCAAGCATTCCCGCTCTGTCACTGTATAGTTCCGCTCTCTATCAGTGACTTTTCGGTTTGCATAATAGATCGGTTGATCTAATTTCGAGGGGCCCTTTTGACATAGGACAGCACCTAGCCCTTCAACCGATGCATTAGTGTGTACATGAAACTCCTTCGTCCAATCAGGAGGTTGCAAGATGGGTGCCTCAATCAGACACTGCTTCAGAGTTTGAAGTCTTTGTCACATTCTTTCGTCCAAATAAACTCTGCATCTTTCCTTAAAAGCTTGTGCAAGGAGGTTTCCTTTGTTGCAAAATAGGCTATGAACCTTCTGTAATAACCCACGTGGCCTAGGAATCCCCTCAACTATTTGAGGTTGGTGGGTGCTGTCAAAGCTGCAATCTCTTTTATCTTTTCAGGGTCTGTTGATATCCCTTGTGCAGAGACAATGTGGCCCAACAGAACTCCAGAAGAGACCCCAAAGATGCATTTGTCGGGGTTGAGGGAAATCCCATACTCCCGGCATCTTTCAAAACATTGTTCCAAATGTCCCCAGTGTTCACAGATCAAACTATAGACATAGAAGTCATCCAAATATACCTCAATAAAGTCGTGCAGATGATTTTGGAATGCAGCCATCATGACTCGCTGGAAGGTAGCAGGGGCATTGCAGAGTCCAAACGGCATCACTCGGCAAGCGTAGGTCCCCCATTCTGTGGTGAAGGTTGTTTTGGACTGATCTTCTTCTGCTATTTGCACTTGGTTATATCCGCCGCCGCTGAATCCATCTAGAAGGGAATAAAGCTCATGTCCTGCCATTGTGTCCAACAATTGGTCTGTGAAAGGGATAGGAAAGTGATCCTTCTTTGTCTTGGAATTCAACTTGCGGAAATCCACACATATACGAAGCTTGCCATTCTTCTTGTGTACAACCACGATGCATGAGACCCATTTACTATTTGCCACTGGATAGATGAACTCAGCTTCTAGAAGCTTCAGCAGCTCTGCTTTTACCAATGTGGAATAATTCGGGTTCATTTGCCTCTGTCGTTGCCGTACTGGCTTGGCATCAGGCTCCAAATCAATATGATGCTGACATATTGTGGGATCAATCCCCTTTAGGTCTTTGTAGGACCAAGAAAACACGTCCAAATTCTCTTTCAACAAGTTGTACAAGGTTGACAACTCCTCTTCTGGTAAGCTGCTACCCACCTTCAAATGGCATTTAGTGCCATCTGCATCCACAAAAGTTAACTGCCTTTCACCTTCTACTTCACGGATGAAGATCCCAGGGACTACTTTTGGGTACAGATCCGACTCCTTCAAGGGGGTGGTGTCCTCTTCTGATGTCCCACTAGAACCAACTTCTTCTTTTGATGTCCCACTGTTTTCTTAGGAAGGATCTTTTTGACAGCATCTTCGTTTGATGTTCCATTTGTAGCCTCATTAGGGGAGTCAGAAGATAATTCCAAGGAGGTGGATCCATGTCCTTTTTGAGCACCATATAACTTCAGCACCACTTTATTGGGTCCTCTACCCAAGGTCAAGGTTCCTTTGAACCAATCTATCCTTGCTTTGGCTTCAAAAATCCATGGTCTGCCCAGTAATAGGGGATAGGATGTACCATAAGAGATTGGCTTCACCACCAAATAGGTTAGCCAATAATATTTTCTAGCCACTGTAGTCTTCACATATGGGAGAATGCCCAAAGGCTTGATTCTGCTCTGATCCACCAGTCTGATGAGCCATTGGGTGGGCTGCACACCTTGTAGGCCTAGATCCTTCATTGTCACATCCGTCATAATGTTCACTGATGAACCACCATCAATCAGTGCATTTGCAATAAAGCAGCCTTCTATCCACACGCCAGTCTTTGGGGTACCCGAATCTAGGAAGGCGTTAGGCACATCCACTTCTTTTACAAGCTCTGGAGCTTTGTTGGACTTTGTTGCTATTGAGGGAGCAATCCTTAAAGCACGTATTCTTGTCAGTATACTTTTGAACCTTTTTCGGCAACTGGGAGACAACATCAATAATTGTCGGAATGTGAGGTTTGGTTTAAAGGTATCTAGATCTCTGACCAGATCGTATTCCTTAATAGGATCCACTGGCTTCTCTAACTGGTTAGGAAATGGGGCAACACCCATTTTCATTTTCCTTTTTTCTTCCAACAGGGGCATCATGGGGACTTCTTCTGCCACTTGTGGCACTTCCTCCTCTTCTATCTCCTAGACCTCTGGTCCTTTCTCTAGAATTGTCTCTGTGACTCTCAGTGGCACTGTGGTGCTCTGTACGGCACTATAAGGCTCTGTTATGTTATGTTCTTCTGGTGGAAGATTGAACTTCACTGTTCTGGTAGGAGGATTATTTTCTTTCTGGATAGGTGGTTTCTTCTTATTTTCATGCGTGATGGCAGCAACTTCCAATTCCACTAAATTGGAGGTAGGCTCTTGGGCCTTGGACAAATTATCCGTAGCACTGTTTTTCACTAGGGCTGGGCTTGGACAGCCTTTTGTAGTGTGGCCTTCTCCTTTTCATTGACTGCATAAGGGCTTGTAATCCACTGACCTTCTGGGATTTGGACAATTTGGTGAAATGTGTCCATTTTCTCCACATCTGTAACACTCCACTTCTGATCTCTGACCACTGCCAGACTGCCTTCCTCTGTAACTTTGGGATGGAAATCTCCTTGGACCGAAATTAGGACCAAACTCTCTAGGCTTGGGTCCAATATCCTGTGTTGTCATTTTGGATTCCAACAAGTTGAATCTTGCGTCTTCTTCCTTCCTTCTCCTATCATGCATCTCCTTCAGAGAGCAAATATCCTCTGTATGGTTCTTCCGCAAATAGTAGGAACAGAAAGCTCCAGGGACTATTGGCTTTCGTGTACATTCAGTGGCTAAATGGCCTACTTGATGACACTTACCACACCAAGTATTTGACCGCATCACATCTCTTCCTGATCCTGCAACGTTGGATATGCTGGCGGTATTCACTTTCAGTGTCTGTAGCTGCTCTGTAATCACATCCATCAACTTCTTTTTGATATTTGCAACTAAGTTGGATAAATAATCCTTCAAGCTTTCTCCTCCTAAGGTACCGGTAGTAGGGTTTGAGGAGTCTCTGTAATCACTGCATAAACAGGTTGGGCTGATGCAGAGGGATCTCTGTTCTGATTCTGATTCAGAGCTCCTATTTAAACTGTTGGCTGTTGGCTCCAGTTGGTAGGGTTCCACTGTTGCTGCTGATTTGGCATTGGGAAAATTGGTTGGGACCATTGTTGTTGTGATTGAATCATCATTTGGGGCATTGATTTAGGCCATTGTGGATTTGGTGCACTGTAATGTGATATTGGGGGCATCTATTGGTAGGGGTAGGGGACTGTCCCTGGGACTGCATTTGGTGGGTACATCATTCCTGGCGTCAGAGGAGGTAGGACTCCTCTTCTTGGATTCATCGCCAATCAAGCTTCCACTTCATCGTACAGTCTTGCACCTTCTATTGCAGCTTGCACTGTGGCTGGTCTTTGCAGCTCCACAAACTTACGGACTTCTGGTTGTAATCCTCTGAGAAACACCCCCTTCTGAATGCCATCATCTAGATTATGGTTAGTCCATCTCTTCAGGATGGATTCCATTCGTTAGACATAAGCTTCTACTCTTTCTCCAGAGGACTGACTTAAATTCATAAATTCCTCTCGCATCGGCTCTTCAAAACCTTCACGCCTGAATTTAGTGAGGAAGGCCAACTTCAGGTCGTCCCATGTGCCAAAAGTTCCTGCTGCTTGTCTCTCATACCACTGAAACGCCGCGCCCTTGAAAGTGGTGGGGAATATTGCCAACCAAAGCTCAGGGGTTATGGCATTGTTAGCCACACATGCTACCATAAACTCTGCTACATGAAGATCAGGGTCTTCATTGTACTCTCCCTTAAAAACTGGCAATGGAACTACATTCACTGGCCTGTCATCAATATTTCCAGGACGGATCTGGCTTGGAAGTGGACCTCCAGCAGCAGGAGGAAGGGCTTGATGTGTCATTGGGAGTTCTGTAAAGAGTTCCGCAAGGGCGTAAAAGGCGGCTTCTCCTGCGAGCTCGTTCTCGGCTTTGATTCTTGCCTTCTCTCTTCTCACATACCTCTGGACTTGTTCTAACACTTGCCTCTTTATTGCGTCATTCATCAGGGGGTTGGCTCCACTATGTTGTTAGTGCTCCACAGAGGGATAACAGAAGGCTTCAGTCTCTAGAGGACTCTCTTGCCAACATTTCTTCTACTTCTTCCTTTTCAACGTCTCTGAATTCTACTTTCATGCCACTGCACAGAGGAAGGTATTTGGTTCTGAAGGTGTCAAAATGCATATGTCTAAGCATTGTGGTGGTGCCATCATCATAGTAATGCCAGCTCCTGATGGTTTCAACAGTGTATGTTGTAAAGAACACTCTGTCTACCAACTTCCAGTGGGTTTCCAATTGAACAAAGAGAAGATTATCAGTGCACCAAGCATCCCATGTATCTTGTTGTTGAGCATCCACGAACAAATTCCAACTCTTTTCCTTCTTATTTTTGTGAACCTCCACAGACTAAGACTCCTGAAGCTTCTTCACAATCTCCCACTTGATGATGTATGGAAACTTCTCAATGAATGCCAAATCTTCCATGGATGGTCATTCTCTCCGTTTCTGCTCTTCAGTTTGTTCCCAAATAGTTTGCCACTAAGATGCAAGTTTCTGCTGCTTCAACAGGAAGAGGAATTTGTCCACCACATAGAGCATGCATCATGATGGTGATGTGTTTCCACCATTGTGGGATGAACTTCTTGTGGAAAGTGGCTTTGATTATGAGAAATTCTAACTCTTCAGTGGAAGAAGGAACTTTACAAACATCCATTGAATTCTTCTCTTCTTGGCTATGCCATTTCCTTCATTTTCAGCCTCTTCTGGTGCTTGTTGATGGCAACTTCCCCGGCTGCGCACCAAAAACATGGAGCCTTAAGAGGAACACCAAGGAAAAGAGAATTATCTTGCAAGAAAATCTATCTTGTAATATCAACAAGCTTTTATTTCATTCTTTTGATCATCAAAACAAAGAAAACAACAATTCTTCATGTAGCATCATAGTAGATATCTGCCACGGATTTGATAGAATCAACCATATTCTTCAACATCTTCATAAAATTCATCAATAGAACAAAGAAAGCAAAGGAATACACCATGTTTGAATTGAAATATATCACATATTATTCATCTTCAATATCTTCATAGTCTTCTCTCTCAATCTCTCACATACAGTTACACTGTTTTGATAGAATTGACTATCTCTGACTCTCTCTCTCTCTCTCTCTCCATCAATAGTACATCATATCCTCACTAAAATAATCTTGTAATATCCCTCAATAATCCTTCTTAGGTCGTGGATGCACCTCCCAAGAGGTATGTCTGATATGAAGAGGCACCAGAGCCAGTACAGTGACTCTTCATAGCTCACCACTGTCACTTCACTCCAGTCTTTACTTAAGTTTTCAGCAACTACTTCTTTGACTTCTTTTAGCTCTTTTGCACTTGTATTCACCTCTTTCCAAGGCTAGAAAACTTTCCCAAGCTACACTCTCATCCAACAGAACACATACAGAGGCATACAGAAGGTCTATAGAGGCTCACAGAAGCTCAACAGAGAGTTACAAAAGGTCAACAGAAAGCATCAGAACCACATAACTCATACCAAAACCATTCCAAACCATCAAAAATCACTCAATAAGCTTTCAAACAATCTCAAACCCTATCAATAAATACTCCATCCTTCCATACAGAGAGAAAACAAAATAAAACAGAAGCTCAACAGAAGCTATCAGGACCAAACAGAACATATCAGAACATCAACAAAACTTCACATCTCTACTAATAAACATCATGAGCTTAATAAAACCATTCCAACCTATCCAAAAAACTCTCAAATCACTTCCAAACCAATCAATCATCTCATAAAATCAACCATTCAGCTCTCAAAAACAACAAAAATCAGCCAAAAAATAGGTCATTTCAACAGTCAACAATAAAGTTTGTGAAGCATGCCGGTTTGGTAAGTAGGCAAGACAACCCTTCTTGCATGACAAAGAAGTGAGTAGAAAAATACTTGATATAGTGCATATAGATGTTTGGGGGCCTACATTGAATGTACCTCTTGGTGGCAGCAAATACTTTGTCACATTTATTGATGATTGTTCAAGGAAGTTATGGGTATACTTCATGAAGGAAAAGAGTGACATGTTTGAGCATTTCAAATCTTTTAAGGTAGTTGTTGAATCAGAAATAGACTTAAAAGTAAAGTTCTTGAGATCAGATGGAGGGGGAGAGTACCTCTCTAATGAGTTTACTGGCTTCTTGAGGACTCATGGGATAAAGAGGCAATTTACTTGCAGGTATACCCCACAACAAAATGGGGTTGGAGAAAGAAAAAATAGGCATATTGCAGAAGTCGCACGAGCATTAATGGCTAAAAAGAATATGCCCAAAAATTTTCAGCCTGAGACTGTCCATACTGCTATCTACATTATGAAAAAAACTCCCACAACTGCAGTTCATGGGATGACTCCTAAAGAGTGCTTTACTGGCCAACTTGCACTTATCATTTGGATACTGGCACATGAACAAATGCTCTAAAGAGTACCCAATAAAAGTACATTTTTCAGTCACAAAAGGAAGTGTTACATTTGTTCATTTGTTAATGGGATGAATCCTGAAGCTCATTTGGATGTGTTGCATTTGTTCAGGTGCCAGATGAGCTATGGAAGAAGCTTGATCCAAAGACTAAAAAATGTATTTTTATTGGGTACTCTTTAGAGCAGAAAGGGTATTGATGTTATAACCCTATCACAGCTGAGTTCAAAGTGAGCATGGATGTTATCTTCGATGAGATGGGCAGTTGGTATGCACTTGCTGGTGATGTATTAGATGATGATAATAATCATAACAGTTATATGCAGAAAGAAAAATAAGAATCATGGAGTATTAGTGGACCAGAAACATCATCTGGTACTATACCTACAGTGAGCCCTTAGTTTGGGAGACTAAGGAGTAGCCCCACATCTTCAGGTGGATCTATAAGTGTTGCAAGGAAGGACAAAGGAAAGAAGAAAGTGTTGGATGGTAATGATGCATTTACCAGTCATTTGGGATTTGACGGAGATTCTAGTGGTTCAGAGAGTTTGGATGATGAGCTTGGTATTCCTTCAGTCACGACATCAGGTGTATAGAGAGCTCATAGTAGTGTAAAGGCTCCATTGAGTGATCCGATGGTACGCAAATCTAGCAAGGTCAGATAAATTATTAAAAGATTTGGTTTTGAAGGTTATGCAACTGACCATTATGCTTATATGGGAAAACTAGTTGAGGATGTTGAGCCCACTTGTTTTGAGGATGCTGTTGATCATGCTCATTGGGATGTAGCAATGGATGAGGAGATGGCTGTATTAGAAGCCAATAAGACGGGATTTGGTACCCTTACCTAAGGGTAATAAAGCTATTGGCTGTCAAGCATAATGCAGATGGTTTAGTTACTAGGTATAAGGCTAGGCTGGTTGCAAAAGGCTATGCTCAAACATATGGCATAGATTATGAAGAGACATTCAGTCCAGTTGCTAGGATGGCAACTGTTAAGTGTGTGATTGCCTTGGCAATAGCCAAAGGTTGGAGTTTGTAGCAAGTGGATGTTAAGAATGCCTTCTTACATGGTGAATTGCAAGAAGAAGTATATATGGAGCAGCTAGCAGGTTATGATGATTTAGAGCATCCCATATATGTGTGCAGGTTAAAGAAGGCGTTCTATGGGCTGGAGCAAGCACCTAGAGCATGGTCTGACAAGATTGGAGAGTATCTTATCAATATTGGATTTTGTATTTCTGATGCTAATCACTCACTTTATGTGAGAAAGGGAGATGCAAGTTTGGTCATCATAGTCATCTATGTGGATGACTTGATTATTACAGATAACAATGACAATGGGATTGCTAAAGTTAAGGACTTCTTGAAGAAGAAGTTTGAGATGAAAGATTTGGGTAAGCTGAGATACTTTCTTGGTATTGAGGTGATCAAATGTGATGATGGTACATGGCTATCCCAAAGGCAGTATGGCTTATATATGTTATCCAAGTATGATATGACAGCATGTAAGCCTCTTTCAGTACCATTGGAGCAAAATGTGAAGTTGAGTGTTGATGTTGGGGATGAGATAGACGACCCTACTATGTTCAAGAGGATAGTAGGGAGTTTGATTTACATGACTATCACAAGGCCAGACTTGAGCTATGCTATTGGCCTTGTCAGCCAGTTTATGCAAATGCCTAGAAAGCCTCATTTGGATATGGTTAGACGTATATTGAGGTACGTGAAGTCCACTTTACATTATGGAATTTTTTATGAGGCAGGTAACGATGTACAGGTCTTTGGAAACTCAGATGCAGATTGGGCTAATAGCATGTTAGACAGAAGATCTACAAGTGGATTCATGTTTTTCCTTGGTAGTGCAACAGTTACATGGAGCAACAAAAAGCAACCTATAGTTGCTTTATCGAATACAGAGGCTGCGTATAGAGGTGCTACTATGGCAGCATGCGAGGTGCTATGGTTGCAAAATTTATTAGGTGATTTGGACATGCAGGGAGATGGTCTAGTTGTCATTCATTGTGACAACATGAGCAACATACAGCTAGCTAGGAATCCAATGTTCCATGCTAGGACAAAACACATTGAGGTGCACTACCACTTTGTGAGAGAAAAGGTACTTGCAGGAGAGATTGAATTGGTATATGTCAGCACACACGATCAGATAGCTGACATTTTCACAAAGGCATTGGGTGCAGAGAAGCTTCGAAAGTTTCGAAGCTTACTTGGAGTTGTAGAGATAGAATTGAGCTTGACGGGGAGTGTTGAGATGGCAAGATCAACACGTGCAAACATTGATGATGGACCGCCTGGTTAGATGAGTCCGCACATCTACACTTAGCACGTCAGTGCTCATTATGATACTCACATGACCACTGACTCATCACTTATTATATTTAGTTTGTTACACCTACCTACAGTTAGCAAATATATAACGCCAGTCGATATAGTGTAGTCCATTATGCATTGTTTGACTTAGAAGGCCACTTGCCTTTATGTTGTATCTTATCTATACTTTGTGTACATTGTATAGTGTGTAGAAGAAGAAGAAAAATCAGCAAGAAAACGTTTTGGTCTCCATCTCTCTTCTTGTGTTCTTGAGTGAGCTTCCTCTTGTGTATACAGTGTGTGTTTGGCACAGCAGCTCAAGAAATCCTCCTCATCATGCGATTCTTGACAAGATGAGCTATCACCTATGGGATCCATAGGCTTGAAAGGTTATTTGTAACTATGGTATTTTTTTCCATAAGAAGAAAATGCATAAGCAGCCTAAATATATTGTTGAGGTATGCAGGGTGATATTTCAAGAGGACTCTCCTACCACTGTACAACTAGCTAGACAGCTTGCCACAATGGTGGGGCCGATGCTTTAATAGTCGAGGTCCTTGATGCTCCATAGGATGTCCCAACCCCACAACCTATTTGGAGGTAATCTACTAGAGATAGATGAAAGCCTATGCAGTTTGAGCCCTCTATAGATGATGTTATGGTGACAGATGCTGGTGAGTCTCTTACTTATGATGAGGCCATGCATAGAGATGATAGCCACTCTTGGGAGAGGGCCATGTAGTTTGAATATAACTCACTATAGAGAAATCATACATGGGATTTGGTTCCTTTGAATAGTGGAAAAGCATGCTTTCCCATGCAAGTGAGTGTACAAGTTAAAAACTACCCCTAGATGCCCCAAGCTGGCATACAAGGGCAAATTGATTGCTAAGGGTTTCAAGTAGGAGGATGATATGGACTTTGATAAAGTTTCTTCTCCTTTTGTGAGAAAATGACTACCCTACGTTTGGTACTAGCTTTGGTTCCTCAGCTTGACTTGGATCTTTGTTGGATGGATGTCAATATGAATTTTCTTGATGGGAACCTACATGATGAGATCTACATGGAGCAGCCTAAGGGCTTTGCAAAATCTAGCAGGGACCACCTAGTGTGTAGATTGAGGAAGAGTCTTTATGGCCTTAAGCAAGCACCTAGGGAATGGTACCACAAGTTTGATGCTTTTTATACATTCACAAGGATATTCCCACAATGATATAGATTCATGCTTATACACAAAGAAGGCTCATGATGGTAGCCTTATGATTTTGATCCTCTATGTGGATAATATATTGATTTTTGGGAGTACTGATGATGAGTTGGATGCCTTGAAAGGTCAACTCAAGAAGAGATTCAAGATGAAGGACATGGGATAGGCCTCACATATTCTTGGGATGCACATTATGCGCGATTAATCCAAGAGACTCCTTTACTTATCATAAAAGGAGTCACGGGGGATTCACTAGTAGTAATAAGGAGACGTCACTTGCCTGTAAGAAATATATGAAAATACCCCTTATCTACCCTCTATTTGTGGTACCATACAACAAACCCTAGTGGACCCCCCAGGGAAGGAGTACATCTAGGAGGTACTTTAGTGGCTTCATCTACAAGATGTTAAGTCTATTGGTTGTCCCTTACCTTCTCATGTAAAGGTTAGTTAGGATGATTGTCCATAGTTTTCCTATGAGAAAAAGGTTAAGATGGCCAAGATCCCTTACACATCCACAGTGGCCAGTTTGATGTACACCATGATAGCCACTCACCTTGACATAGGATTTGTCATGGGAGTTGTGGCACACTATATGGCTACACTTGGTCGATGGAATTGGGATACCATCAAGGGTATCATGAGATAATTGAAACTTGAAGAAATTTTGAATATCTCTTCCATCGAACATCTTTATCTCAGTAACAATTGCTTGAAGTGCATTGCTTCAAGTGCCATTGATACAATTTTTTCATAATTTATGGCTTCATAGGTCCACATAAAACTATGAAGTTCATGTATCATATGCACATTTGTAGTATTGAAGATGATTTCCCTATTCATGATGGTTTATGCTTCATGATTGCTATTCACCCATCTCACTAAAAGTTTGATGCAGCTCTTCATGTTGGGTTTACCAAAGATGTTAGGGGGTAGTGTATCTAGTTGCAATCCGCAGGGGGATCAACTCAATGAGAAAATAAATATGTGACCAAAATGACATTAAGAAACTCTTTATATCATGAGCTGAATGATGAGACGGAGACACTGTGTCCGTGCCTCCATAGCATCCACTTGAGTGTGAGCCACGCTCCCTGGAACCGCCACGAGAGCGAGGAGTCGCACCTCTATCCCGTGCCGACTGCGAGCTCACTGCCTTCATATCTCTGCAGCATCCCCCTGACTCTGAAGCACTCCCTCCCTCTGGCCCAAGTCTGGAGTGTCGACCTCGTCTGCTCGAAGCTGAAGCATCCGATCGTGCTGAAGTAGATCTAGCAGAGCGGCTTGACGAAGACGGAGACAGCTCCTGGTCTGCCATGTCTCTGAATCTCGCGATCTGGTCTGGAGACATGCATGTGAAGATATCCTGCAACTCCTCATCGCTCATCCCTCGACTCATCCTGAAAACGTCACCTGCACAGACAAAAAGTGATGTTAGAACAATCAATTTAAATCATACAAAACACAGTAATATATTTGCATATTGTCTTCATCTATGCTCAGAACATTGCTTTGATCATATACTCTCGCACTTCGGGGAGCTAAAGGTATAACATACCACCATCGAGGTTGTCGGGGGTTTGGATAGAAGATTACTTATTCACAGACAAGTACAAGAGAGTTTAAACTATTGTGACATATACCATGTCGTAGTACAATTAACAAACAAATGAGTCCATGATTCTGTTCACAATGGGCCGGCAACACAAAGGTGTCACGCAAATCTGTCCATTTTTTTTGGAATCTATTTCGAGAAATCCAGATGGACCTTGTCGAACTGTTGCTCCAGCTCCTCCAATTACCACTTTGAACCACTACACATCAAATAATATCATGGAGAAGCTACGATAATCCACTGTAACAATACTTTGCAAGTTCTCAAAATACTCCATCTCATCTATAACCGTGTTTGGATCTGTTGCTCATCATCGGCTCTCTTGCTCGAACCTTGCCATGATACCACAATCCATTGTGGAGCACATTTTGTCAATACGCTCCACGCGAAAATGCCATCTGCGCGACTGTGCTACACTATATATTTTGTACTGTACATTGAAACACTCAAATTAGATGTCGCATATAAAATATAGATATGACAAATCCTAAACACCTCATCACCTTTGGACTATATCCCCTCGAGAATTTCCGCTTCTCCATTGAGACCTCTGCCCCTTCACGAGATGCTGCAGTCAAAGCTCCATGCAACCATTGCGTTGACATGAACCGCGGCATCTCCTCCATGCCCTTGGGATATCGAACTGGTCGATGGCACGTACTACGTCAAAATTCAGATCGCGCTTCCTCTTGATCTTGCCTAGCGATCTGGTACTTGGCGAGCCATGTTTCCATAGAGGCATGGTGCAACATACAAAAGCGATTCACCTTCTCCTCCATTGTAGCATCCATTCTTTTTTCTACCCCATTTTCAACCACCAAATCTCCAGTTAGTCTATCATCGTCCTTCAGTGACCATAACATTTTGTTGTCTGGATCCACGGTTGGTAGCCATTGTGAAATATGCACTAGCGCCTCAGACACCAACCAACCTTCAGCCATGCTACCTTCTGGCTGAGCTCATTGTCGCACAAAGCCTTTCAGGGTTTTCATGAAGCACTCCAAGAAGAACATCCATCGCATATGGACAGGTCCAACAATCTCCACTTCATCTACAAGATGCACAAGAAGGTGGATTTGTATCGTGAGCATGTTGGTGGGCAGGTATTTCTAAAAGAGACAGATCGTCTCCACTGCTCCCCACCTTGCGGATTCAATAGAGGACATCTTTATCTCCTTCTGTGAGATCCATTGCACCAAAGTTGACAACCTGTAAATGGCCCCGCGTGTTTCTGGAGTAAGACATCCTGCGATCGTGATAGGTAGTACAAACTGCCACAAATGAGAAAGCATTATGACTAATGGCTACACTCCAAATAGCAAAATGTGCACGCCAATTACAATCCATTCGTAGTACAAACCTGACATATCTTATGCCAGTCATGGGATTTTAGCCCTGATAATTGGTCGTCTTTAGAGAATGCAGACCTAAGAGAATGCATCATACCCGCCAGATTCTGGATAGACTTGACTACTTGCTTCACAATGCACTCTTCTTTAGTGGACAAAACCCAAGGAGCGCGAGGTAGCTGCATGTGACCATCAACACTCGACTGCGTAGCCAAAGCGCCTCCATCTTACCTACCTCCTTCAAATCCATTCGTGCCCCTATAGTGTCTCTCTTTCCTGTGATGTGGTCCCATAGCAAGCTGCCCACATTCTTGAAAATATGCATGGGATCCAACAAGTGGTTGACCTATAAGTGAGTCCAATTGTTGCAGCCTCTTTGTATGGAGCTTCAGGGCCAAGGACATGCAGGCTTACCTATCCCATATGCATAGTGGTGCCTACTGCAGTTTCCTACTTTCCTATAAAGCATTGTACTTGCTTCCTTTTCTTAATGCAATGATAGTACTCTTTTCTTTCCAGTAGAGTGTCAGTGTCATTGTCCACACACAAGATTGTGTTTATGAGTTCAAGTCTCAATCTTGAAACCTAATCCACTTGTGTAATAGTCAGTGTCTGAGCCTATGTCTACATGAGTCTTCTTCACGTCTTTGAACCACCATAGCCATGCTCTAGATCCGTGTTTCTCAACATGGTATCAGAGCCCAGTCGGGCATGGCTCAGCTCGGCTTGGCTCTCCTCTGCTCTCTCTTAGCTCATATTAACCTCTGGTCAGCTCAGTTTCATCCCATGACTTCACCTCCCAATTCTACCTTCACTTGAGTTTCCATGGCAGCCATAGCCAGCAGCACCCTGTCAGATTGAGTCACTTATATCTCACTCCACATGTTAAATCTCTTGGAGCTTCCTTCTGGAAAAGTGTTTTCTAGCTCACAAAGCTTCCCTGTATCACATCAATCCATGACATTTGGCTATCTGAAGCTTAGCATTGTGAAAATTCTCAGTCACTGCCATAGTCTTCAAGTGTGATCTGCAGGACATACCCTCCATGGAGCCTTCATGTCTCTCTCTGTAGAGCATATCTTCATGAATTCTCTTCTAGACTTAGGGCACTCCCTCCTGGTACAAAAATCGTCCACATTGTTGATCAACTAGCATGACATTGTCAAAATTCGTGTTTGCTGACAAAATCTGCACCTGGTCTGTTCGTCTGCTCTTCACGCACTGTAGATGCTGTGATCTTGATGAGGAGGATAGGGCTTTGGAAGAGATTTAAGTAAGCTTCATTTCTATATTTTTTTTTTCAAAATGATCAACTACAGCTCCTGCAATCTGCAAAAAAACCAAGCCCGTGTCTGAAACCCTAAACTGTCAGCCATAGCCAGTTTCATCAAAGCTAAAAAATCTCATCATTTTCTCTCTCCTGCCACCTGCTGGAGCAACCCACTGCCACTCTGATATACTGTCCCAGCACCAAATCAAGGAGGGGAAGGACCTGAGAAGATTGAAGAAGGATCGACAACCCCGAGCAAGGAAGATTCAAGCTCAACATCAAGTCTCTAAATAGTGTGTTTTCACACTACCATTACTTCTGTCTCTTGATACATTGTAATCTGCTCTTTCACTTGTAAAATTTGAGAATCTTGGAGTTGATTTGTTGCTGCACCAGCCATCCAACATGGGAAAAGACTCTCCAAATGCTCGGTTCAAGGGAGTCGGGTTTCACACCTGGCAAACCCACATCAAGCTCATCCTGATGAAGAAGGGTCTCTGGGCCATCACAAATGGCAAAGAAAAGAAATCTCGAGATGCGGACCTTGCAGTTACTTGGCAAAAGAATGATGACAAGGCACAAGCCATCATTAAGCTGGAATTGGATGACAGCTACATCCATCATGTGGATGCCTGTGACACGTCCCATGTCACTTGGGACAAATTGGATACCTTATTTGGTGCACAGTCAAAGTTGTCTAAGTATGGTCTATTGATTGAATTTTTCCGACTTGATATGAAGCCTCATACATCCCTGGCATCCCATCTAAATTACATGGAAAGTCTCCTTACCCAGCTTGCAGGGATAAAGCTAATGGATGAAGATGTTTGTATTGGTATCTTGTTAAAAAGTCTGCCTTTTGCCTATGATAATGTATTAACCACTCTAACCAATATGACTGATCCTCAACTTGTTGATATTAAAGCCTCTCTGCTAGAGGAAGAAAAGAAACTTAAAAGCAAAGAAGAGCCTAGAACTTCAAAGGATGAACAAATGTTATATGTAAACAACAGATACAAAGGTAAAAAGGAACCGCTCTTTTGTGACTTCTGCAAAAGGACCGGACACACTGAGAAGTTATGTCATGCTAGGAAGAGGTCCCAAAAGGCCTATCTTGTAGCTGTGAAAGAAGAAGAAGACCATGGACCAAAAGATGAAGATGAAGATGAAGATGAAGACCACCAGGATCTAAAGGACAAGCCTCATCAGTCCTTCTACTCTCATTACCCTAATAGACTGTTTTAAAAGCCTTGTATTTCCTAGGCCTAATGCTTCTTGCCATAAGCTTTGTAAACTCCTCATATAACTTGGCACTACAGTCCCTATACACTTTGTGAGGCCCTTGTTACAGCCTCTGGATCTCCATCATGTTTTGGTGCCCACACTTAGCCTTTTCTGCGACAGCCTCTTGTGTCTACCATGTTTGTGGTGTGCCCACACTTTGCAGGTGGTTCTCATTATATCCTCTACACACTTTGTGCCTTTCTAGTTGTGATTGAGGAGGGGTGTTGAGATTCAACAATCACATTCACTAATAGCCTCTTGGTATGGAGCTTCAGGTCCAAGGACATGCATGCTTACCTATCCCATATGCACAATGGTGCCTACTGCAGTTTCCTACTTTCCTATAAAGCATTGTACTTGCTTCCTTTTCTTAATGCAATGATAGTACTCTTTTCTTTCCTGCAACCCCTTGAGGCATAGATAAGGAGAGTTCATTAGATTGCCTTAGGTCTCAACCTTAAGATTGAATTCCACACAAAATCTTGTATTATTTTAGACCTTAGAAAGGGAAAATCAATTCTCTCCTCACTTCTAGAGGATCATGTCTTTTGTCTTTCTGAGTGAGAGAATTACCTCTCTCGTTTTTCTTAGTGAAAGAATTACTTCTCTTCTTAATTCATTAAGAGAGAAAAGACCTTAAAACTTGACTTGTAAGGGAGAGGATGACCCCAAATGAATTCAATGCTCATTACACACAAGTAAACGTCCCTAGGCATACTTTCCCAAGTGTCCTTGGATGCACACATAAATACATATACACAATGCTAATGCACTTTCTCTTCTTAAAACTCAATCGATCTTCATTTATGTGTAACTCCTAGGTTTTTGTGTACACTCTTACACTTGGCAGACACTTCTTTCCTCCTTCATAACTTCTACTGCATGTACCAGATTTCCCTCTCTTTCTTATTAGATAACTAAAGAATGCCTATTGAGCGAAGCAAGTGGGCAGAATCCTCAACAGGTCTATGGCACGGTGGTCTCAAAGAACTGGGAGGCTTCTCATAGGGTTTTACTGTCGTTTGACCTTTAGATATTGTTAGGTTAGAACCCAATTCATACCGTTTTAGGGGACCATAATGGGACTATACCCTACGGATAGAGAGGTTGAGCGGTGCATCCTTCTCATTTCCCATTCTCTTTGTACCAAGTGTGGCATGGGTCTGCTTCAGCTTGGGTATCTCAGTGTAAAGTAGGATGTCCATGACCCCACTGACACTAAAATGCTATTAGGAGACCTTGACCATTAAGAACCCAAATTCGGGTCAATCTTAGTGGGTTCAGCCGCAAACATTCCGTTGCAAGGCAGATCGAGAAACCCTAAGCAAAAAAAATCATAAGATTCCATGGGAGTGTCAGGTGGCATCATTTAGATTGGTCTTTTGATGGACTGCTAAAAATGTGCCTTGATAGTTGACAATAGGTAGACACGTTACATGAAGTCAACTTAGGACTCACAACATCACACAAAATCACCCTCACAACATTATTACTCACACAAAAGAACCTCCCAAATCCTCATCTTGCATTGAACTTCTCCACAAGAGAAAAAAAATGTGTCTTGCATTTGCATACACAATACTCTCCTCAACACTAAGAGATACCCTCTCAAACACATCTCCATGAAAATCATATTCAAAACAAATGAATCTTGAAAGGAACTCCTCTATCTCCTACTCATCTTGTCCTAAACCCTAGGGATTCATTGGGAAAACTTCCAATTTCCCTTTCGCAATACTCATGCCCTTCAAATATCTATTCTCCTTAGGGTACTAGCTCTAAGCCCACTCCCTTGTGTCATTCCTCAAGCTCATCTTCAAAAGAGATCCTTTGGTTCCCAACTCAATTTTGGTGGTCACTAGAGAAGCATCCAAGTCACAATGGCTCATTAACTCACAAGATCCAAATTCACATTCAATAAGCTCTTTCTCACTCTCAGTTTCCCTCTTTCCTAAGGTTTTATATTTATCCATAGATAATCTATCCTCATTCTCTAAGGGTTTCACCTCAAAAACATGTAAGTCAATAATACCAATCAATTCAAGAGGATCTAGAAGTAGTTCATCACTTCCATTCATTATTTCACAAGACCTTCACAAGAATGATCATCCACATTACCCATATCAAATAGGGCTTCTTATACTTCCTTGGCTCCTTCTTTTCTTGTCCTATTAGCATTGTAAAGTAGGAGGATTCTTGGATAGAATTTTCCTTGGTTGTCTCAGATTCATCATCTTCCTCTTCATCATGTCTAGAACTTAAAGTGTCTTCATGCTTGCTCTCATCACGCTCACTTATCATCATCCTTAATAGGATTCCTTGTAGACATATCAAACTTCCTTGGAAAGACTTGTCTATCATAAATAGTGATTGTGTCTTCTTTCTAGTCTTGAATAGCTCATGCTTTTTTGAGCCATGGTCTTCCTAAAATCATAGGAAATTCCCCTAGTCTAGCTAGCACCACATGACAATTAATCTTCAATAGGTGCAGCATTACATCTTAATTTCAAAGTCCTATATTACCCCTAAATATGATTTGAGCATGATTTTCCAAACTTGAAAAATCGGATCTTTCAATGATTTCAATACAAAAATTCTCAACACAAGGTTGTGTAATCACTCACACTTTTTCTCCTCCATCTATGTCAACTTCTCTGATGTCCTTATCCTTGTAAAACAACATTCATAATAGGAAAAATGTGAGGAAACTTCTCCACACTAAGTATCCTCAATATCCCTCACTTTTTGGGCCTTTTTTAAAGCTTCTTATCTATGGTATCCTATCTATTTGGAAACTCTTTTCACTAGATGATGTCATGTGGTATCATACCCGCTGCATGAAATAGTAAAAGATTCTAGCTTTATGGGGAGTTCACTTATAGACCTAATAACACTTTTTGGGTTGTCTACATGAGAAGTTAATCTATATCAATGAATCAACATGGAGATTTAACAAGTGGCTTGCATGCTCAATGGAACTTTAGTCCTCTTTTTGTTAGTTGACAAGTTCATGTGGTTCATGCTTGAGTTTCCATGTTTGTAGATACTTTACACATGAAGAATTTTACCTAGCCTTAACATATGCTTTCGAGGATTTTGGGAGTCACTTTTTGTGTTGAAATTGGACGTGAATAATGGCAAGGAATTCAACAAAAGTTCATGTATGTGTAAGATCATAATCAAAGACTCTTCTATAGCTGGGTTTCTGATATTTCCTATCTTTGTATTGCAGAATACATTCTTTCTTGCAAAGATTTCTTATCTCTCTTATTTTTTACTCTTCTTAATAAATCCCTATAATTAAGGCCTTTTATTTAAACCCCCCAACAATGCTAATGATCCATAGGATACCTCGAGGGCATTTAAGAACTTCCATTTCAAGTGGTCGGCATCTCATTGAAAGTCAATGTGGTAGAGGGAGAGCAAGTATATGGCTAAAGAAGCTAAAGCAAGGGTCAGGAAACCTTATAAAAGTTGAACACGATCAATACATGTGTTGAAATGTTTTCCTCTTTTATGTGATCAATTTTGGATTTGGATGGTATTTCTTATGTTAGAAGAATATTTTTGGATGAGCAAGAAGATAAAACTAAATGTGTTGATGATATCGATCCAAGCATGTTCCATGTCAAGGATAGGTTCAAAACAATGAGAATGAGGTAAAATCTTCACCCATTATTCCTTCCTCTTCTTTCGATGATAACTCTTCCATTGACTTGTATATGCAAGCACCACAATTTGATGCAACTACTAATGGCAATGTGAAAGAGGAGCTTGACTTGGACATCTCTTTTGAAGATATTGATCTAACAAATCATGGATTAAAGGAAGTTGAATTGGATGTTGGTATGATTGGCTTACTAGAAAAAGCACCAAAGGATGTTGTTTTCAAGGAAGTTCAAGGTATGCAAAGTAAAATCCTTTTCTAAACTTGAATAATGTACTTTTATTGGATAGTTGCAAGCAAAAATGTATGATAGCCAAGACTTCAAGGAAGGGTATATTAGGAAGCAACAAGGATTGATACTTAATGATGAGAGTGGGATGTTGGAAGAATGGTGTGATCAACCTTATTAGCTTATGGAGATGAGGCAAAAGGAAGTGCTAGTATTTATTGGGTCATCTATGCTTATGAGGATGCAAAGGTACATTGAAAGTTTTTTGGTTCTAGTAATTGGATGCATGCAAGTATTTATAGGTTATGAAAAGGATATAAAGAAGCTTGGAGACATGTATATGTGTTCACAAGATCATGAAGCAGTTTATGCAAGCATATTTTATGTGAAGCCTTACTATTAGGATGATAAATTGGAATTTCCATAGGCATATGACTTAGATTTTTTTACCAAATTTTCTTTTGACCCACTAAGGTGTCTTGAAAGGAAGGAATAATAAATCATCTATGTATTTGATCCTAGGTACTCAAGAAGTTGGCAATGGAGAGTAGCATGATGAGAGCAGAGCTATTTTTGTTTATGATCCAAGCTAGGTATTGAACATGAATGCATGCAAACTTGGAGGAGAGATGAATATGTTATGCATTTTCTTACAAAGATTTATCCATCTAAATAATTCAACAAAATCCCCTTAGTTGAAATGACAATAGTATGTATAGCATTTTTGGATAGCATTGATCCAAGTACATCATCAAAAACCTCATTTAATGCTCTTAACAAATACATTTTCTGAAGTTTTCATGATCATATGGTGTAAGGAAACATCTTGGCTTAGTGCTTTTATAGAAGGGTGGAGAAATCTTTACCTGATTTTATCTATTCTTTAACACACAAAAAAGAGCCACATCAAATTAACACTTAGCAATAAAAAACTAAGGCTAAAGTAAACACAAGTTAAGTTTTTTATTTAAAAAGGCTTAAGTTAAGAAGGAGCTATCAAAAAGAGATAATCACTAGCTACATGGAGAGGATCATGCAAAGATGACCCACAATTAGAATGTCATGATGAATCTCAACCAACCATTTTTATCGTATTTTGGTGGGTTGAAGAGGTCTTCAAACGGCCTTTTTTTTTGTTAGGAGAACCTAATGAGATCTCGCAGCATTGAATTCATAATTCCAATGAGTGATTAGGAAGATAGATTTAGACATTGTCTATATAATAAATTGACACGATGTGCAATATGCATGCATATTGCATATCGTGTCAATAGGCTATTTATATATTGCAATATGCATGCAATATATGTAAAGGTAATACAAAAATATTATGTATTGATTTAAAATTTTACATATTTAAGAAATGAAATTTTTATTTTGAAAATTATTGGTATATCATGAAGATTTCTTTAAGGACAATGTATGCAAATAATTTCAATCTAGCATTATGCATGTACATGCATATAGTTGAAAACATATCTAATTGTGTATATATTTTTATTTATATTATATATGTATTATATCTAAATATGAATGCTAAAAACTAGTACTAAAAGTCCATAGTCAAAAGCGGTTTCAAATGGTTGTACCAAAATTAACCAAGCCAAGTGATGCACTCTTAAGAACCAAACTCATACTTACAAACAAATACGATGGATACCTACAGTACTGTATACATACAAAGCCACTGTTTGATTTCTCAATATAGCCAATAGGCATGCCTATGGGGCCCATTGACCAAACTTAAATGCCTCTTACAATGTGGAAAAAATGGCCAATTAAGATCTATCATGAGCCCCCATGCTTCTCCCAAGCTCCCCTCGTGTCCCCCCTAAAATTACCTGATCAAATCTACCTTCTCCCTTCATCCCCATGAACTCCTCACTTCATTCAATCACCATGTGCTTTTCCTTTTGTTGCCCTTTTTAGGATTTCTTTAAAAGTTAATCCTCATATAAGCACAATATTAGACACATAAACTAACTTAAATACATGTATATAAACACGTATTTATGTATACATGAATTGAAACATTCATATATAGTTCACACACACACACACACACACACACATGAGTATATTCAAAGGAAAACATACATAGCCCTAACTTACATTAAGCCTCTAAACAGATGTACATGTAATCATGTAAATATGCATGAATATAAGCATAAACAAGAGGCCATAAAGCAAAATATGATCACATATATATATAAAGATATATACTCTCTTCTTTCTTACCCCTCAATTGATGAAAAATAGACTATTCTCACCCCCTACCCTCCCACAATCCTTGTTGTATGTTGTTGAAGAAAGAAAGCTTGATCCTTGCACTAGGCCCACTACTAAGGGTACCTACATGACCCTTTGTGCATCTAAGGAATCTGGCGTTGTATGATGGCTTGGGGCATCCAAGGGTACCCTTTAACTTATATGAGCACTTGCATGCCAATGCATATTTCCCATTAGGCAAAGGATCCAAACTCCATATATGGTTTTTCTACATTGAATGGAACTCTAACTACATGGCCCTCTCCCAAGAGTCACTATCTCCTCTGTGTATGGCCTCCTCACAAAGTAAGAAGCTCAACAAAATCTATCACCATAATATAATTCATAGAGGGTACAAACTGATTGGGCTAATGTCTAGTAGAGTGTCTCAAAGGAAGATGTGGGGCCTAGCTCTAGTAGACTGTCTCAAACAAAGCTGTGGGGTCTATGTATCATGTCTAACATCATGGTCATGGACCATTGGAGCATGGTCTAAAAGATGTCTAGTTGGTTGTATGATAATAGGAGGTTCCTCTTGAAAGATAACCTTGCATGTGCAGACTACCTACTCAAGCTACTTATGAATATTTTCCTCATGAAAAACAAATCATGGTTGCATATGACCTTGTGATCTTGCAAGTCCCATAGGTGATAGCCCATTTCACCTGCATTCCCATAACCAAAAAGGATGCATTTCACTTACTTAGGATCCATCTTATTGTGTTTGTAAAGCTTCACATCCAAAGCCTCTAAGATGCGCATATGAGGGAGGTTTTCTAGACCATACCTCCTTATAGCTTGACAGGTAATAATAGTGCATGGGGATCTATTTATTAAATGTACAACAATAATGACTACCTCGATCCAAAAATACTAATGTAAGCTGACCTAAGTAAGCATACTTTGGACTCTCTCTTGATCATGTTCATCCACTCCATAATGCCATTTTGGGGTGGGATGTAGGGAGTAGTCAATTGACACTTAATACCCTTGCCATCACAAAACTGCTCAGAATCCTTAGAAACATACTCACCCCCATTGTCAATCCTTAGCCATTTTAGCCTATACCCAAACTAGTTCTCAATAAGAGCAAGCCTACATTGAAAGAAAAATAAGGCTTCCGATTTCTATATAATAGGATATGCCCAAACCTTATGCAAATAATCATCAATAAATGTAACAAAGTATTTCATGCCGACCAAGGCATGGGACCACATACATTTGAATGCACAAGAGCTAGAGGCTCACCCATGTGCATAATGTTAGACTTCTTATGAAAACTGTCTATCTGCTTGTCATAAAGACAATGGTCACATGAATCAAAAGTTTTGTAATCATGAGGTCGAAGATACTACAAAAATGAGTAAGCATTTTCATTCCCTTTAAGAATATGTGCCCAAGATGATGATGCCATAAAGATACATATGGTGTGTCAGCCATAGGTAAAACATGATCAAGGGATCCATATATAAATAAAGGGTAGAGACTACTAGCCTTAGCACCTTGAGGAAAAGTAATATTCCCATAGGTAATCTTCCATGCAGAATCACCAAAAAATACATAATAGCTTACATCATCCAAGTATTCAATAGAGAGAAGGCTTTTGTGAAAGCTGGTACATCATATACATTATGCAAAGTAAATGAGCTTACCAAATGAAACTACAGTCGTACATCCCTAATACCAATAATATCCAATTCCAAGTCATTTTCCAATCTAACAGAACCTCTCATGCTTGCAGTAGGACTAAAACCAATCACTATGCAAGGTAGCATGGAAAAAGACCCCCAAATCAAGCAACCAACATTGAGAATAGGTGGGTGAATCGTTAGTCAATTGAGAAGCCTCAAGAGAGAAAATTGCTAATATGTACTGATCATCCAAATTAGGCTATACTGCATTTATCTTTTCAATCTTAACATTGGACTTACTAGAGATAATGCTACGATAATTTGACTTTTCTTGGACTTTACCCTTGCCTTTCTCTTTATGTTTATCATACTGCATCTTATGTCATTGTGGTCAAATATTACTTGCTCCCCATCGTAGTGACATGTGAGAGAGGCCTTACGACCATGCACTTACCACAAGATTGCCCACGAGATTGAGACATCTACGAGTCTCTACTAGAGTGGTCATTATTCCTCTTACTATCATGTCCACTCCTAATAGTCAATGCATGAGAAGACCATAGAGTTATTGCTTATGAAAGTAAGAAGTTGGATGAGAAAGAAAGGCAAATCCATGTCTATTAGTAGGACGCATCCACATTCTTTTTGTTTATCTCCTCTATGAGTAAGGCACCCTCAATATCTTGGATTTTCAAACCATCCTTAGGCATATTAGCCCACATAGCAATATGGAAAGTGTCCCATGATTCAAGAAGTATCACAAGAAAGAATAAGGGAGATAGATTATCCTTGAACTAAATGCCCTACAAGTCAGCTAGCTGAAAATTAAATGAAACTCATTCAAATACGTAGACACACTAGTCCCTTTCTTCATGCAAAGGTCCATAAGCTATTTCAACCAATACATTTGTGAAGCAGGATTGCTATGACTACCAATACATCTATGAAGTAGGATTGCACATATTTTCCATGACTACTAAGCATTATCCTCAAGTGCCACAACATTGAAATAAACATGACAATATAACAATAGATTTATATAGTTCATCTAACTCATTCTAATCATCATGATCAATGCTTCAAGATTTATACTCTTGGTTTTCAAAGTTCTAATTTACTTCTTTTGATGCAGTACCTACCATACCTACATCTTCCAATATGTGAAATCGGTGCCATCAAGCTTTTCAATATTGAAAATAGCACCATCATTTGAAGATCTAGCCGTAATGATAGTATACCAATGCAAAATCCAAGAGAATGGGCTGATCTAAATGACTACAAATTAGCCCTAAGATTCAAGTAAGCCAAGGGAAAAATAGGGGAAATTTCCAAAGTAGAAAGTTTTCCATGGACTACAAGCAACAAACTATCAAATCCAAGTACATGCTCTTATAAAGAATGCTAAAACTATAATTACAGCACTACTATAATAAATGCAACAATATGATGAGAACCGACTATGGGTAATTAATCAAGAAAATCCAAGCTCCAAATACCAAGAATATCTACAAAAAATTGAGATATATAAAAGCAACTAGTAGTGAATAGGCATACAATTGACACTAAGATCTATCACAACCTCAATGTGTTAAGAAACCATACCTCCAATAGGCATAGATGTCATGCATGTATTATATCTCGGGGTAATAAAAGAGAGGTGCCAAATGTACAATTGACTAAGTAGAGAGTAATGAAGCTCAATAAAATACACTAGGATCATTCAAGTACCTCATGATGTGTAGCAACTATGGCATATATAAAGCTAACAATTGTGGATGCATAAAATCCTTGGCTATGTCAATCTTTCACTTGTTTGATAAGGGTCTATCCTAATTTTTTTTGACAAGGGTCTATCCTAATTTTGAGTTTTCCTTATTTCTTCTCGAGATTTTAGATGGCTAGAACCAAGGCTATTGAAAGAAAGTAGAAAGTTTATCCTAGAGGCCTTGCTTCAAAGATCTATCAGTCCTCCAAGCATTCTAAACTTACAAACAAGAAAATCAAAGGCAAGGAGTTTTTTCATAGCATCTTAGATGCTTGAAGGAGATTAGAAGTGCAATGAAGGCTCTAGATAATGTAATTATGAATCTGCCCTTTTAAAGGCTTGTCAAACAAATTTGTGACAAGAATAGTCTTAATAGTTTTAGATGGACAAGGAAAGCTCTCAATTGCCTCCAAGAGGCTGTAGAAGATTTTTTTATTGAGTTTTTTAAAGATTCCTACATTCCTAATGCTACTTATGCACATAGGCTTACACTTATGGACAAAGACATGATAATTCTAAGGAGGTTGAGATACATATTTTCAAAGATCCTCGAGCTAGTCCCTCTTATTGATGAGAAGAATTTCAATATTTTTAATGTGCCTCCATATAGAAAAAAGAAAGGTGATGCAGGTCCTAAGGTTGAGGATGTCACCCATGAAAAGGACACAAAACTACATGAGAATGAGAAAAATACCACAGAAGAGCAGACAGATAAATTGAGGGTGTATAGAAGGAAGAAGACAGAAGAAAAAGAAGGAGAGCAACTACCATCTTTTGAAAAATAGCTACCTACCCTTGTTAAAAGGGTTGATCCTAAGGGCTTCAATGTCTGTTGCTTTTTACTTAGTGATATTAATGGAAGATTTGATATGATATTTTAAAACTTTGATTGTGTTCAAATCCTCAAGAATAAAATGAGAAAATTAAATGACACTATTTTTTTTGCTGGGATTAGATATAATATACTCAAATTTATTTTTACTCACAAAATTTTTCTAGTAATAGGCTTTCATATTTGTGCTCATTATCTCAATTCCTTTGCTAGGTGTGTAACGAATAAGCTCCCCTTTGATATACAACAAAAAAATATTGAGGTTCTTTATCCATCTATCTCATACTGTATGAGGAGTGAGCTTGATGCAAGTGCATTTGATCATTGGTTCAATCCAATTGACTTTGAAACTTTGGATGCCATTCTGATTCGGTACAATGAAAAGTAAGTAATTTGATATTCTTTTAGATTTTATGAGTTTTTTTTTTTGCTAAATTATTGAAGCATGATTGCTTTTAGTTGTCAGTGAAGCCTAATTGCAATAAATTATACGCAAAGGCAATGTTTCCTCATCAATTCTTTGAAAGAAAGCCATGGAAATGCTAAGTTGTAAGTTATATAATCTAGGGAACTTCTGATTTACTTGCAACAATGCAATATAGAAAAGTTGTGATAAGGTCTTAATTAGTATGGTTGGAACATAATAAGTTAATTTATTCTATAAATTACCATAAACAAGTTTGATAGTTTTACTTTATATTGTTGGTTGCAGTGTCCTCATTAGGATGATAGTCACTCTTGTGGGGGTAGAGAGTAATTGTAAATGCTAGAAGATTAGTTAAATTTATATATCTCAATGATGATAAACTTGTAAATGTAATGTTAAAGATACTAAACTTTAATATAGAGCTTCATTGCCAAATAAACAATTGATGATAATAATATATTATATTATAAAAAATAACAATGAACTAAAAAAAATTTATTACAAATATATGACAATTATCAAGGGATTGCTATACAAGTGAGCATATTTGGTATATAAGAGCAAAGGTCATGAAGTACATAATGGTCAATTGTATAAAGCTGATAAAAATGAACAATAGTGGAGGCTTGCACAATGAAGGAGAGGAGGTGCATGTAATTGTAGTAGGTGAAGCTATGTCATCACTACAAGGAATTGGGAAATTAGCGACGCCGATTAGCGACGGTAGATATCGGCGTCGCTATTGGCGTCGCGACGCAAATAGCGACGCCGCAGGAAAAAAAGCACAGCCGAAACCTGAGCGTCGTTTTCATTTCTTTTGCTTCGACTTTTAAGAGCGAGAGCGAGGGAGAGAGCAAAGGCTTTGTGAGAGAAGAAGAGGAAGAAGACTTGCTGCCGCCGCCGCTGCCACCGCCACCGCCGCCGCCGTTGTTCACGAAGGAGAGGAGGAGCCCTCATTGCAAAGATAAGCCGCCCCACGCTCGCCATATCTCATTGGTGAGTCTCCCTCTCTCTTTCTTTTGCTTGTTGAAGGTTTAAATCGTTCTCTTTTGCTTGTTTAGGAGAGGAAATGAAAGAGAAGGAGAGGGAGAGGGAGAGAGAGGGAGAGAAAGAGAGGGAGAGGGAGAGGGAGAGTGCATTCTCTCTCTCTCTCCCTTTTGCTTGTTTAATGTTTAAATTACTTTCTTTTTTGCTTGTTTAGGAGAGGAAACGAGAGAGTAAGAGAGGGAGAGGGAGAGAAAGAGAAAGAGAAATAGAGGGAGAGGGAGAGGGAGGGGGAGAAAATGAGAGAGGGAGAGAAAGAGAAAGAGAGGGAGAAGGAGGGAGAGTGCATTCTCTCTCTTCCTCTAAATCACTTTATTTTTTGCTTGTTTAGGAGAGGAAATGAGAGAGAAAGAGAGCGAGAGGGAGAGGGAGGGGAAGGAAATGAGAGAGGGATAGAAAGAGAAAGAGAGGGAGAGTGCATTGTATCTCTCCCTCTCCCTTTTGCTTGGAGGATGTTTAAATCACTTTATTTTTTGCTTGTTTAGGAAATGAGAGAGAAAGAGAGATAGAGAGGGAGAGGGAGAAAAAGAGAAAGAGAGGGAGAGGGAGAGGGAGGGGAAGGAAATGAGAGAGGGAGAGAAAGAGAACGAGAGGGAGAGGGAAAGGGTGAGAGAAAGAGAGAAAGAGAGGGAGAGGGAGGGGAAGGAAATTTAAGATAATAGACTTATTGATAATGGTATGCAATGTGCTTTGCCATGGGCCACGTACATTGGTAACTCTTTAAGATGGCTTAAAAATGGTCAATTCCTTCATAATGTCCAAGTAGGGGATCTAATTGTGATATGCATAATTCATTGTTTTTGTATTAACTTTATAGGCATGCCAAATTAGAAATCATGCCAACTAGTCAACGGAAGGACTAAAAGAAAATGATACCCTAGCTAATGGTCATTAAGGTACTTCATCAAAATGAACCCAAAAGTATTGTTATAGAAGAAGAAACCCTTAAATTGAGTATAGGATAATTTCTCTCAGGTCTTATGACTATGAGTAGAATTGATTGAAATAAATTTTATTACTATAGTTATTAAATTTCATAGATGGCGCTCATTAATTTTAAAATGGATTACTTATACTCAAAGTCGAGATATAACAAATAATTATCTAGCGGGACAAACAAATCCTTGAGCATGATACAAGGCCGAGATATAACATCGGAATATCTCTCAACTACTATATACAATGCAAGATTTATGGTCAACTTGCAACTTGACGTACATCTCCATAAAGCTATCCATTTAAGCGACGGTTCTATGGCGTCGTCAATAACGACGTTTTTTGCGACGACGGGGGCAAATTTTGTTGTTTGTATTTTCGTCGCTTTAAACGTCGCTATAAGGTCTATATCTTGTAGTGCATCGACACTCAAGGCAACCAAAGCATCAGGTAAAAGGACTCCTAAAAAGGCACATCCCTTCTCCTAAGAAAATTCCTTTAAAAAAAAGATTTGTCTCATTGCTTATAAGCCCTTGTGTGTATAAGTCATGGAGATGACTGACAAACAATTGCTAGAAATTTTGTATATGTATTTTATATTGATAATAAAGGGATATTTTCTTCAATATCTCTGTATTGTATATTCTTCTCTCTCCTTGTTGATATCTGCAAAAAATATGTTACAAATGTTTATTAATCAAAAAGTGGAATCAGATATATACTTAAGTGGATATAATATGATATAAAAACATACTCATTTGTTATTAAGTTAAAAGATGAATGAGCTTGGTAGTTTAATATTTGTATTTTGTAAATCCATCCTCACTTGATGTAGCGTACATGATGATCTAACTTTTAGGGTTGCAATAATGTCCTCATTAAACCAAACTTCAAGATCCACCATATGATCTTTACTAAAATTATCAAGATTTTGGTCTAAAGTAACCAGACTACTTTGGTAAGTTACCCATGAATATATGTGTCATCAAGTGTATTCAAAATAGGGTATTTTTAAAATACCATTTTATATATATTTTACATACAAAAGAGTATAATATAAAGGGGTTATTTATAGATTGAATAGAAAATGGTTATGTTTTATTCAAGAAAAACTCATAAATACGTATATTTATAAATATATCTTCAACGCATGTAATATAGAGGATATACATATAGTAACTTCCCTAAGCCAAACTACCACCAATATAATGCTATCTACTATAATAAAAGCTAAGGATCAAATTTTGAGTAGCAACCACATATATTTACAAGCTATAGAGTCTTGATCTATCTGACATATAATTTTTCCTTCTATCCTAGTGTCCCATCCCTCATCAACAAATTGTATGACATAATCATATGTTAGTCTCTTCACTAAAAGCATGACCTTTGATCTTCTTGTTTCAACATTAGAAAAGAAATCAACAAAAACATCAATAGACATAAACATAGTAACTTAACTTAGCTTAATTGAGATATTAAATTTAATGTCTTAGAAAATATTTTACACCTATAGCTCTCACTAGTAGCTAGACTTTGCAAAGGCCACTCAAAGCTTGAAAAATCTGGCAAAGAAAGGGGAGATATTGATCCCCATTGGCTGCACTACATGGAGAGAATATAAGAATGATCATAAAAGAATATTCCATTCTTTGCAAGCTTTGTCTTCTTTCTACATTTGTACATTTCTTCTCCAATCAAACCATGTATAGCATCAATAACATCAACAATAGACTCAACTCGTATCATTCCTCAAGATTAGAGGGTTCGACATCTACAAGACAAACAAATGTTATAATGGAAAACCTTAAACCAAGTTCAAGAAAAGAAAGAATTTAAGAATCAAATTCTTACAATTTGGTCTATGCATTAGAATATTTGAAGTTCCATGTTCCGAATTAGCTCTCTATGCATAAACACATGTTGCAGTAGTACCTCTTTTATGCTATTCTTATTTACTCCAAGTTTGAAATCTCGGATTCTAGCCTTCGAAGCAGAGATGAATGAGCTCTCATATCTTCATTCTTTCCCTTATTTCGCATGTTGCATGGTGATCTAATTATATTTGCTAATGATAGTAGAAATCCATCTTCCATGTTTTTGGAATGAGTTAAACATTGATATGGATGTGATTTGGGAGCTTGGATACCTTGTTGAAGGTTGAATTTCTATATCCATAAGAGAGAGAGAGAGAGAGAGAGAGATAGAGGACTAGGCTACTACAAAGGAGAGAAAAACACGAGAGGGATAAAAGAAATGAGAAAAAAATGAGTGTCAAGCTTTTTACTAATTTGAATTTAAATTAAATCGATCGCTATCATTAATCCAAACATGTAATTATATAAAACTGACTAAGACTATATGTCATTAATGTAAAGAATGTCATACTCATGAATATAATAGGCTAAAAATAGATATTGACAATAAAATTTTGTAATATAATATATATATATGGTACAATGATTTTTTACCTTTTTTGAAATAGTTTTGTTATAGAGGCTTTGCTTCTATTTATAATATTTCCGCTCGAAATATTAAGGAGCTTTGACCACCATACGCTGCGAAAAAACTATGCAAGATCATCCCCCGCATCGACTAATGACGGTGGCCAAGTGGTTACCCCGTCGCGCGTGTGATAAAACTCCCCATCCGCGAGGTGCAATCAAGGCCGGGGTTCAAAACCGCAAAGTCGCGTGAGAACACCCGTATGGGAAAAAGGGTAAAATGGATAATGATGAAATTTAGGCAAATTTTTTAATTAATTGTCCCTTCCCCCAGTCGATGCATGGCTAGAGGAGAGGGAGTGGGAGAGGGACGTGTAGAGGTGGAGTGCATGGGGAGAAGAGAGGAGCATGAGAACTCCACATGTGTAGAGTCTCTCTCCCCCCCCCCCCCCAGCACTATAAAAACACCCCTTAGCATGGGTACAAGGGGCACGAAGAGAGAGAGGAGGCTGCTCCGCTGACGATCAAAGGGAAGGAAGAGGACGTTGCTACTGCCACCTGCCTCTGAAAATCGCCGCCCTGCCACGCCCAGTCCGCCGCGCCACTGCCATACCACCGCCGCCATATAGCCAACAATTCCCCCCTTTCGTTGTCGACTTCCCACCAATCATTGGCCCTCCACGTTTTCTGGGAGAAAGAAGCTCTTTAGAAGCTTCCCACCAATCATTGGCCCTCCACGTTTTCTGGGAGAAAGAAGCTCTTTAGAAGCTTCTAAAGGCAAGGCATTAAGCCTTGTGCACACGAATTGTCCCCGAGAGGAAAATATCCCGGCCTCCTTAGGCCCTGTGCATACAGCTCATCCCCGGGGTTCAAGATCCAAGCTTGCAAGGGCCGTGTCCCATGCAGAATTGTAAGACCAGGGCAGGGAGGAAGTCGATACGCAAAAGAGTTAAAGAAGAGTTGCTGAGCCGAAGTCTATGGCTCCCAAGAAGATGCAAGGCGTACACGTGGGAGGCTCTTTCCCAAACATACACGTGGACATCCCCACGAGCCCACAAGCCCAGGTTTTACGATTTTGATTCCACGCAAAAGAAATGTGTTAAGCACTATAATTTTCATGGAAAAGGAAGCACTTATGCATGTTTCTAATTCACCTAGCATAGTTAAAATGCATTTGGGAAAAATTGCCTACTTGAACGAGTTACTAGATTTAATGCATGACATGAAATCAGGTTATTTGCATTTCTAATGTTATGAATGTAAATTACCTATCCATCTTACGAGCTTAATAGCATGTTGCCTTGTCATGCATTTCAAAGTGACAAGCCTAAACACATTGTTAAGTGCATTTTTTTGATTGGCCATGGAAAGAATAAAGCATATGTCGCATTTAGGCAATAACTTCCTTGCTGTGATTCGCATGAGGAAAAATCATTAACATCTGTTAGTTGTTGTCCAAAAAATTGCATAGCATGGGATTGGAATCACGGACTTGTAAGTTGCATACAAAAGATGCTTGGAAATGGATTAAGTCAACACTAGCCTTAGTCTTGCATGAACTTCATTTACGATGTTGTATCTAAGGGTTGCATGTTACATATTCGTCATGCGAAAAATTCATTCAACAAGAGTTGCATTTAGGAAAGGTTGCATGGCTTATCAAAGCATGAAATTCTAAAACTTAGACAAAAGGTGTAGGCATAATTCCTTAATGTAAATCCTAGTAGGTCCTATGTAAGTTATTCTCCAAATCATCATGCGTAATGACTTTAGCAAGAAAAGATACGGTTATTGCAAACCTTTTGGTGCATAGAAGTAATGAATCACATGTTTACATGTATTGTGACATCTTGAAACTATTTACATCCTTAGAACAAGTTTAGCATCTCTAGGAAAGGATCGCGTCCTTGTCGCAAGACAAGTAGATCAATTTTGCTAAATCACTTGTAATATTATAACCGTTAGGGATTCGTATAGGCATAACTAGTCAATACGATAAACACCTCAAGTCCTAGCTAGGGCTTGGCATGTCAGAAATGCAGCCTAGTATCGTACTTGGACACCAAGTCGAGACCCTCAAACCCAAAGGTCCTACCCACATTCACGCAATGTTTGGGTCAATTGAACGCCCATGCAAACAACGATCTAGGGTTCTACCCTAAGCCGACCTAATGATAAAACTCGGATTGAGTTTGGAAACCCTAGGACCATCGGCCTAGTACAATTAGGGTTGGGTTGGGTAAGAAGACACCCTAAACCCTACATCTTGTCTAAACAAAATTCCTTGACCAGGAGACACCGTTCAATGGGTGAAATGATCCCATGAGTTAGGTGCGACACTTCTGCAACAAGTTGCAACATTGCACGGCTTCGTGGTTTAACCACAAGAGAAAATTTTCCACTCCTTGGAATAAGATTGGTAGGTTCTAGCGCAAGTCTAACTTGCAAGGGGATGAGTAGTCATCATGTTACATCACCTTTCTTGGGCTGATTTGCCAAGTTAAGGGAAGTTATTTTTTGCTTAGTAAGCAAAGGATCAATCTAGTTAAAGCGACATGGTCACCAGGATTCATTGTCTTAACTTAAGAAACCTAAGGTAATGGTTAATTTGGGTTCACAGGGTATGACCCTAACCCAAGGACAAAAGGGGTAAACAAACGAAACCCTTGGGGGATCTTTCCAAGTCGCAATTGATCTCGGATCGAATGTTGGATGCATTCGGAGGAAAGGATTCACACCTTAGCAGTTGGTCAAATTAAATGGCCACTAGATTGATTGTGTTTGTAACAGTTTAGGAGCACTGTTTACATTGTTTGCTCAAGGAACTAAAGATAGAAAGATAATTAATGCTTCAAGTTGAAGGCCTGAAGGGAGGGGCAGCATCAGTTACCCTTAACTGTCTGCCTGACCCTAACCAAGGGGTTTGTTAGCCACGCTAGGAACATGGACCAGACCCACCGCGAGAGGTCTCTCTGTTGGGCGCTACTTGGAGTAGGAGGACGCTTGGGTGCTAGCAGGGGGGCTCTGACTATAGATCCCTTGCCTTCCGGGCCTTGCACAACAAGCCAACGTGACTCAGGATTGGATCTCGAGGCCCCCATACTAGTCTACGGGCGAAATCTTGGATTAGTAATCCCTGTGGATTGCTGGATTGCCTTCGGGTGGATTATGGATAGCCTTCGGGCGGATTATGGATTAGCCTATGGGCTACATTATATGATGTTTTCCAAAGATAAATAATATCAAATGTTAAAAAGGAACTTGTTTGACACTGTTTTTCTATGTCAAGTGTTAAGATTACGTGAAGGAACCAGTGTCTAACTGGCTAATTAAGGAAGTTGTTTTATGCGTGTCCAACTAAATGTGGTAGGTAATTAGACAGCTAAAACAACCTTGAGGAAAGTGTGGTGGATGTGGCCATGGGTCTGTCCTACGGATGGGTAGTCCCGGTTGGCTGGGAACTTTTCTCAAGTGAAATGGACAGCAGGGAACTTCTCTCGAAGGAAATGAACAGCAAGGAACGTTGACCTAGAATCTAGGTTACTAGAGCCCTGATTTATACTGTTTTAGGGGAATGGAATGGGACTATGCCTTATGGGCAAAGAGGTCGAGCTTTGCATCCCTCTCGTTTCCCATTCTCCTTGAACCAAGTGCAGCATGAATCCACTTCAACCCTGACATTTTTGCGTAAAGTAGTTCGCCTGGGGTTCAACGCTAGCTGCCATTCTAGGAGTTTGGCCACTAGGAAAACTCTGATTCAAGTCGGTCCTAAGTGGGAACGGTCGGAATACTTTCAATACGTGGCAGACTCGGAAAGACCTAGATCATAAACCCCGTAACATTCCATGGAGTGCCGAGCGGAGTTTTCTAGACCCTCTTTTCGATGGGCTACTTAGACGTGTCCTACAAGCAAACAGGTGGACACGTTACACTATTGGTCTTGAGCACTCTCTCTCTATCTCCTAAAAGGACCTTTTGAGACCTCAAAACTCCCCTAATGTCACTTCTTAACTATATAATTGCTACTTAAGTTCTAAGAAAAATGTAACTCCATGCAATGGTGCATGGAAGTTGCAACCATTACTGATTTGCAAATGATATTATTTGGCTTTTCTCTCTTGATGTAAAGCCATTATACTCTCTCATTATCTTAATGGCTTCATGTACATGCTAGTATACCTTCCTAATAACAAACTTATTAGTGTCTAACAAGTGAATAAAATCTATAAAGGGCCTAATATAAATCACTTTTCTACATTGTGCTAAAAGGAGACTAATTGCACTAGGTGAATATACTTTGCAGCATCTTCTTGATAGTGGGGATATTTCTTTGGCCATATCTCCCATCTCCTATAAGAAAACAATGTCTCTTGAAGTGCAAGATAAGAATCAACATACTTAGCACATCATATGCCATGATAAATCATGTGGCATAGAAGATTTGCATGAAGGTCTTCAAGGGTGACTTAGCCCTAAAGAGAGTAAATGAAATCTGATACTCTCTTATGAACTTAATAATGTGATTTGAGTCCAAGTGTGTTTATTTGATAAAAGGTAACTTACTTATTTGTAAGCTTTCAATTTATCTCTATCTTACAGTAAATATTTGTTGTCCAGAACCTTGCTAAATGGTAGGATCCTTCTTATACTTTGAGCATTTATCTCTGTTAATTCAATGTCTTTAAAAAGAGTGGTAGGATATTAGGCCATGACATTAGTTGAAGGACTTAGTTTTAGCACATAGACAAACTCATGAAACTTGGCATTATCACTTACATTTCCCAAATATATAGTTAGATTGAGAAATCGGTCATAGTATACTCACATACACTCATTCCGTTTTGCTTGAATCCATATCATTTGTGTGGAAGCCTTTATTTTTCCACAGAAGAACAAAAAAATTTGAAAGTGCTTTGAATGCATCCCATGTCTCTATAAACTAATTTTCTCTCCCTATGTATCCACCAAACTTGGACAAACACCTCCAAATGTACGGAATGAAAGTGTATCTCTTGACTATCATCCATGGCAATATGTCAAAATATGATTCAAAATTTGAAGTTTATCTTCCAAATAAATCAATTGTAATTATTTGTCCCTTTTCTCTCTTTATATATCTCCATGATGTGCAAAACAACCCCTCCAAATGCAAGAAATCAAAGTGTACATTTTGGCTTTCATTCCATGGCAATATGTCAAAGAATGATTCAAAGTTTGAAGTCTATCTTCCAAATTAGTCAATTCAAAAAAAGCTTCACTAGAAGACAATGCAACTGTCGGTTACTTCTCATTATAAAATTTGATAACTCCACTTATCATTGAGCAATAATAGCCTAAACTAGAACTTCTATCTTCCAATTGAGCAATAATAGCCTAATCTAGAACTTCTATCTTCCAATTGAGCAATAATAGCCTAATATAGACTTTCTATATTGTATGTTTCCAACCTAATAAACATCAATATAAGCACACCATCTCTTGTGAATAGTCTACTTTGTAGACTAGTCCATAATCTATAGTATCTTTGATGTATTTGAGAATTCCCTTGCCTAACAACCAATGTGAGCATACCTTGCTTCTTGCATGAATTGACTTAAAATGCTCATAGATAATGAGAGAGCTAGTCTTGTAATTATAAGGTAGTTTAGACAACCAACTAATTGCCTTGGCATCAAAGGGATTAGTACTACCATCTTTGACAAGCTTCAAATTGGTTTCCATGGGAGTGTGGATGGTTTGCAAGTTTCCATGTTGAATCTCTTTAAGATACCTGAGCATACTATTGCTGAGAGAGACATGTTTCATTTTCATCCCTAGGAACTTCAATATCTAAGAAATAAGTGAAGTTCTCAAAGATCTTTCATATCATACTCAACCTTCAAGAGACATTTCATTCTTTGGATATGTCCTAGATTACTCCCTACAAGAACTAGATCGTCTATATAAAGAATGAGGAATACAATATTGTTATCTTCATGTTTGTTATATGTAGAAATGGATCTGCATCATTATTACAAAATCCATGGAAAGTGGGAACATATTTAGCTTGTGATGCTAAGCTCTTGGAGCTTTTACCAAGATGTAAAGATCCTTCTTTAGCTTATGTACTATTTTTGGATAATTTTGATAAATAAAACCAACAAGGGATTACTGCATATATACCTCTTCATGTAGGTCTCAATTGAGAAAAGCATTTTTAGTATTCATTTGATGAAGGGGCCATCCATAATGAGTTGTAATGGTAGTAACTAATTTGATAGTATTCATCTTTGCAATTGGGGAGAAGGTTTCATCATAGTCTTCACCATAATTTTGAGAGAATCCTTTAACATATAGCCTAGCCTCATACTTGTCAATAGATCCACTATCCTTTAACTTCTCTATACTCCCCTTGGGAAGATCTTCTAATTTCTAGGTACCATTCTTCATGATAGCAACATGCTTTTCATCCATTTCTAAAATCCATTTTTACTTTGTATATGCTTCTTCATATGTTAGACGCTCCACAATAGGTTGAATACTAGCCAAGAAAATTGTATGTTGGGCACTAAAGTTGAAATAATAAGTGAATCTTTGAGGTGTAAATTTTAGCCTTGCAAATCTTCTGAGAGGTATTGCCTAGGTTCCTTCTTCATCATTGGGCTGACTTATGATTATTTGTGAGGTACTTAATAACTCTTTTGGGATATTTGTAGAAGTATGATTTCTAAACCACTTGAAGGGAAAGAAAAAGTAGAAGGTTCTGAGGTAAGTATGGACTACATAGTAGAGTCTTCAAGCTTTGAACTTTCAACCCCATTACCTTCACCTACATGGTAGCTTGTTAGGGCTACTTTGAACCACCTATCATACTCATTAACATGACATCTCTATATATATAAAACGTCTTATAATCTAGATTATACAACCTATAGCTGTCGATATGAAAATCATAATCAACAAAAATACATGTTTGTGATTTAGTATCCAATTTTCTCCTTTTTTCATCTAGAATGAGTATATAAGAAATGCAACCAAATGCTTTCAAGTATGATATATTGGGTCTTATACTTGAATATGCTTTTTCTAGAGTGATGCATTTTAGAGCTTGAGTTGGACTCCTATTCATAAGATGGTGTATTAATAGCTTCAACCCAATAGTGGTTTCAAAGATTGGCTTCATTTAGCATTGCTCTTGCATACTCACCAATTTCCTTGTTTTTTCTCTCATCTACTACATTCTGTTGTGGAGTATAGAAGCATGGATATTGCTATCTAATACCTTGCTTTAAAAAAAACTATCCAAACTCTTTGGACATGTACTCCTCCTTGTCTAATCTAAGGGTCTTGATATAACAAGTTTAACTTTATATTGAGCATGGCAGCAACAAGCAAAGGTATAAGCCAAGCAATTGTTTTTCATTCAATGCCATGGATAGACACAAGGATGAAGAAATCTAGTAGTCTTAGAACAACATAAAGACAAAGACAAGGTGGAATTGTGAAATTTTAATTTTGAAAAATATTATTACATGTCAAAGTTTTTCACAATGTAACTTGACACGAGGTTCCTTTCTTTAAGAGCATGGTAATGCAACAAAGCCTCATTGCTCTCAATATTTATATAATTTTGTCCTAGCTTGTGTCTACTTCATGCATTCGAGCTCATCATGGTTGCAACTATCTCAACATAGTAGGGCAATGAACCACATGAATATTGAAAAAGTGTCCAAGTTATAAACATGATGTGTAGTTGTAACTGATGTTGGCAAAATGGATGAGATGATACCTTCTACTAGGAAATCTATGTGATGATGCATCAATGGATGAGACAATCCAAAAAAGTGAATGAGGCCCCACACTAGAGCAATCAAAAGAAAACTTGAGAAGCATATCTCCATTAATACTCTTGTGTAAAGGAGCATCTCCAACCACCATGGGCATGTCCATTCATCAAAATTTTGCCTTCCACTCGGCAACACATTAGATAGGGGCATATTCAATCACCATGGGAAATTATTAATCTCATAAGGAGAATTTTCATCCATATCATCCTCATAGATGGTAGATTCCTTGTTTATAATGCCCACCCATGGCTTGCGAGCTGTCAACAAATCCACTATCAACTTGAGATCCCTCAAGTAAAGGAAATATCTATCATTGAGACATAGAAGAAAGGTATCCATTTACACTAGCATACACATTGAGAAAACAAATATCACCAATGGTAAGAACAACCTTGTAGTTTTCATACTTGTAAAGTAAGTAAGAAGAGGCTACAACTAGTTGAGATTGTGCAAGACAATCATCCTTCTTTTTTGGTATTTTCCTTTTGAGCCAATTTTTGTGATAATTCCAAAAATATGTTTTTTTCCTTCATACCAAATCAAAGAGATATAATCATGCAAAGAGGGCTCAAAAAGTAAGATCAAAGGATTCTTTGTGATTGCAATCAATTTTACCTTGTCCTTTAAATTTTGCAATGCAATTTTCTCAATTATGTCTAGCAAAACCCCTAAAAATAGCCACCATGATTCAAGTAACGTATGAAAATGACTCACACATAATATTTATTTAAAACTACAAATACTAATATATACTAGGTATCCCAGGAGTACTCCATAGTACTCTCAAGATCTCAACCATCCTCAACCACATGATTGTTTTTTTCTAAAGGAGACAAAAATTATGGCTATCAAGTTGAATTTCTCAATATCCATTATTATCTCAAGACCATTAACCCTCCAGTCACTACAAGGAAATGGAGCAATAGCAACGAACATTTGTGATGCAAAATAGCGATGTCGCTATATGCATCATTGTTAGCATTGCAAATTCTATTTGTGATGCATATAGAGACACATATAGTGATGCATACAGCAATGCACATAACGACACTAATAGTGATGCTACTCTCTGAGAAAAAGTGTCGAAAACTTGAGCATGGCATTTGTTAAAAAAATTTGTGAGAAAGAATGAAAGAGAGATTGAGAGAGCTTAAAGCTTTAAGAGGGAGAGGGAAAGGGAGGGAGAGAGAGAGGAAGAGCTCATCACTAGCGTCATTGTCACCACCGTCGTAACACAAAGAAGAAAGAGAACTTTGCAAGGGAGAAGGGAGGAAAGTCACGAAGAGGAGACACGTAGGGTTTTATCTTCGGACCTTTGAGGTAGGTACATTGCCTCTTCTTGCTTTATTTTTGTATTCTCTTCTTTTCTTTTCTTGTTTTTCTTTGGAAAGAGATGCATGGAAAGAGAGGGAGAAGAAGGAAGGGAGAGGAATAGAGAAAGAGGGAGAGATGGAAACAAAGAGAAAGAGGAAGAGAGAAATGAGGGATGAGGGAGGGAGAGAGGAGGATGAGTGAGAGAAACAATGAGTAAAAAGGGGGGTGAAACAAAGAGAGTAGAAACAAAGAAAGGAAAATAGAGAGAGAAAGAGAGGGGGGAGAAATACACACACACACACAGAGAGAGAGAGAGAGAGAGAGAGAGAGAGAGAGAGAGAGAGAGAGAGAGAGAGAAGGAGGAGGTAGAAAAGAAGGGTGAGGTAAAGAGAGAAAGGAGAGTGAAAAGAAGAGATAAAGAGAAAAAAAATAGAGAGCAAGAGAGAGCGAGAGAGAAATAGGAGAACAATGAGAGAATTTGAGAGAAGGAAAAGAGAGAAGAGAGAGACAAAGAGAGGTGGGGAGACATTGCTTTCAATATCTTTGTTTTTTAAGCTTTTTATTTTCTATATATCGATTTTGTTTGCAATGAGATGCATTGAGTGAGAGTGGGGAGGGAATGAGGGAGAGAAATAGGGAGAAGAAGGGAGGGGAAGGAAGAGAGAGACGGAGAGAAATAAAAAAGAAAAGAGAGAGGGACTTCATAATAAAGTGCCAAAACATAAGCGTGGCATTTTACAGGTTTGTAAACAAGAGCGAGAGAGAAAAAGAGAGAGGGAAATAGCTCAAAACAAGGGAGATTGAAAGAGAGAGAGAGAGAGAGAGAGAGAGAGAGAGAGGCCACCACCATTGCCGGCATCCACAAAGAGGGAGGAGACATGTGTAAAGGAGAAGGAGGGAACTTGTGAAGGAGAAGAAAAAGGAGGGAAGTACAAAGATATTCTTCTTTGAGCTTTGAGGTAAGTGCATTCTCTCTTCTCTCTTTGTTTTTCTCTTTTCTTTACTTCTCTCTTTATTTTTGTTGATGAAGAGATATATAGAGAGAACAAGGGAGAGAGATCAAAGCAATGGATATTGAGAGAGAGAGGCCATTGCCAACCGCCATCCATGAAAAGAGAGGAGACAACTGTAAAGGAGAAGGAGGGAATATGTGAAGTAGAAGAAGAAGGAGAGAAGCATGAAATGATTCTTTTTCAAGATTTGAGGTAAGTGCATTCTCTCTTCTCTCTTTTCTTCGCTTCTCTCTTTCTTATTTTTTATGAAGAGATGGCTCGAGAACTCGATATGGAACTACAAGAAGAAATCATACTAAGGTGAAATTGGGAGATTGCCTTTGGATCCAAAAAAGCCATAGAGCAAGCTGGACCATACTAGAAGCAAATGAGAGCCAAAAGAGTCCAATATCTGAAAAATTGAGTGAAGTCAACCAAAGAAGAACTAAGGAGCTAAGAAAAGAAGAAACATGTGAAAAAAGATGAAGAATCCTAGTCCGATGAAGATGATGAAGAAATGCCATATTGGGGAATATGGGAATTTTCTATAAGTTTCTCACACGTGGTCAATCTTTAGATTTGTCATAACTTGAACACTATAACTCCAAATCAAGCACTCTATAGCTCAATAGATTCCATTTTTCAAATGCTTTCCAATGATAGGTCACATCATATGGTTTTGAGAAACTTATGGGCATGTTATCTGGGTGCCACATTTTTAGTATTCAAAAAATGGGATTTGGAAGATTTCCAAACTCACTAATATTGTGTTCAGAAGAAAAGGGAGAGGATGAGCTCAACCTAGATCTTGGAGCACCTCGTCCCCAATAAGAAGGAGTCAATTGCCGCTACCTCGACTACTACTTTGAAGACTACTACCAAGAATGTTACCTTGAAGAGACCAATACCTCTATAATGAATAGCCTCCTCAAGGAGATGGATACTACTAGCTTGAATATTTTCCCATGGACTACCAGCTAGAAGGAGAATACCTCTACACCAACTACCCCTATCCCAAAGAAGGCTAACATGAAGGAGTCCAAGAAGAGAAAGAAATGATGGAGTATTATGTGAAGGGAGAAGGATGGAGAATGGATGTGTGTTCAAAGGTATAAATTATTATGATGGAGTTAGGATACAGGAAAGAAGACAAAGATAGGTGGACATGTTAGAAGAATGAACCCTTGTACCACAAGTTGCAGCTTAAGAAATGGAGTTTGAGAAGGGGAAGGATCAGTTTGATTCTTTTGATCTTGAAATACCTCCATCCATTGAGATTGAGGGTGAGGTCAAGTCGGCACCCTCTTGTGAGGCATGAGATGCCTTTGATGAAGAGTGATGCCAAGAAAGAAGAGATATAAGATGACTTAGATGTAGGTTAAAACAAGAAGGAAGAAGTAGATCTCAAAGACACTACTACTCCCTATATAAGTGTTTCTGGCTCCAATGCCATGGTATAACTCTTACAAATGCCCAAATATTCCCCAAAAAGACTTGAACAAGTTTGGAATAAGTTGGAGTGAGCAGAAGATTAATGGGACTTATTCATACCTCATGGTCATGGCTGCAATGAAAGCTTGAAGAGATAAAAAAGCTCCTTGAGTAATAATTTTTTAGCTTTTACAATCACAAGCTCTTTTTCTCTAGCCTAAGCAAGTACCTTTTTGAATTGATTATATCTAGCTTTTGCAATCAGAGGGTTTTTAAAAAAAAAGAAAATGTGATGTACAATTTTTTGACATTAGGAGTGTGTGATATTGGAAAATGAATTATACAAGAATATTTAGTGTATATAGCTAGAAGGGTGGTAAGACTGCATGCCCTACCACCTTTTTTTCCCCCCCTTGTATCCGTCTCTTTTTATATCAGAAATTTACTCTACAACCATCACTATATACATCGCTATTTGCATCATTATGAGCATTGCTATTTTCCTTGCTATATGCATCACTATTACCGTTGCTATTTTGATTAGTGATGCTAAGAGTGAGACTAATAGTGATGCTAATAGCAAAGAATTTATCACGTTGCTACTATTAGTGACATGAATAGTGATGACAAGGGAAATTTTTCCCATGAATAATTCCGTTGCTTTAAATGTCGCTATTTGAGGAGAGCAAGGTTTCCCTTGACTTCTTCTGTAGTAAGGGATTGATTATGTTGAGAACTTGTGGATTTCAGAGGTACCAATTAAGCAGTGGAACCCATGTATTTCTGAGGTTAGCCCATAGCACATACACTATTGCAAAATATCCATTACATTAGTCAAATTTCCACTCATTTCCTTGTTAGCTCCACTTGTCTATGCAAAATTTGTTGCAATACTATTTTTGGAACAATCTTGTTTAGTCTTCTTCTTGAGACCTTGCATGCAAAACAAGAAAAATTTGGAAACAATTCAATCCATAAATCTCACCAAGCATCCCTCTTATGCAAATTCTAGATCCACTTAGCTTCTACATGGTTGATCATGAAAGAATCATTATCATTGTAAAGAGAGACAAGATTGGATCCACTTTGCTTATGAGCTTAGACTTTTGGCTAAAAGAAATTGACAAATTGATGGACAAAAAATCAAGGCATCATTGCTTTGAAAACATACTTATCATCACTTCCAATCATAATTGCTTCATCACATGCCTCTTTCACATAGGGGGCCATTGAATTCAACTTGCATGAAAACAATAACTAGTCAATTCAAGGATAATGATTATAAATAATGTGTATGAGTATTGTATCTATACAAAGAACCAGTATCCAACAAATAAAATGGTATTTTAACCCCCTTGCTCATTACCTTTTAGAAAATGGATGAGAGCTGAGTTTTGAGGCCCGAGATGTGCCAAAAAATAGCCAAAATTTCTAAATTTCAAGGGAAAAATGAACTTCGTTGAAGGCGACAGCTGTTGTAGTCAGTACGATTTTAAGCGGCACAGGTTCCAAAAGTGCTTTAAAGACCCACCAAGTAATGGTTGGGGAATTTTCATAATTTTTTCATATGCCAGACGTGCAAGACCTCGAGATGGATGCCTAGCATTTTTTAGAAGTCGATTCGAAGGCCGGATGGGGGAGGAGTGCCAAAAAATGGCCAAACATGGTGAGAAGGGGTCCAAAAGAATAAGTGAAAACAAAATTGATTTTGTGTGTGTGTGTGGGGGAGGGGGGGCGTTTTCAACAGCCGTGTGAAGGAGAAGATGGCGATGTCCTCTTGGCGACGATTTTTGGAGAGAGAGGGGGGCTATGCTGGCAAGAACAACCCCTCTCGTTGATTACATCCCTAACCTTGTGTCTTCGCACACTGTCCATCATCGTCTCTTGCGTGTCCAATGGCTGCATGGACATGGAGAACCAGATCTAGTCTTTCTCTCTCCTCCCTCTCTCTCCCCTCTATGAGTTGTTCATGCACATCATCTTGAAGAAAGAATCATGAAGGAGATTGAAGCAAATGATGATGGAGATTAATGGAGATGCTAAAGCTTGATGTGCATCATGGAATTGAGAGCAATGGAGGTTCCGTCTGCTGGTCACGCATTCATTTAATACGTCTCTGGTTTCATAAAAACATGATATGACTAATTTTTATAAAGGAAATGAGTTTTTTTTAATATTTTATGATGGAAATGATGTTCTTATGCGATGAAAATTTGTGTGGGTGCTATTTGTATTATGTTCAATTGTTGTATATAAGAAAATCATGTTTTCATAATGATTTATCTGCGCTATTTAAATCCCGCAAACTCAAAATGCGATTTTTAAGGGTAAAATGATGGTTTTGTCATTTTGGGTGGGTGAAATGTGTTCTTATGGGAAAAACTGGAAAACAAAAATTGAATTTCAGTATTCTGGAATAGTTGGCATGAAAAGATTAAAAAATAATAGTGATTATTGTCAAATAAATGCTAAAAAATAAGGAAAAATAAGGAAAAATAGGAATACGCTTCATAAAAATAAGGAAAAATACAATGAGTGTTTGTGAATGTATGGTAGTGGGGAAGCATGAGGTTTAGTCTCAGATTTCCCTATCTTTTTGTCAAAGTTCGTGATTTATTGATTTTCCTACATCAAAACATGACAAAATGAACCCCTACACCTATGCAACGGAAGCACTACCTAAACATAGGGGGTGGGGTGCTTGAATGATGCAATTTGGGTGCTAATTATTGCTGATTTTGCTAATACATAGCATGATATAGGGTTTGTTGTATTTTATTTAGGAGGATAGTGTTAACCCCAACACGAAGAAAGCAAAAAGAAGTGGAAAAGACGCAGGGCAAAGGCGGAAAAAGGTAGCCCGACTGAAGAAAGAAAATGAGAAAAGGCCAAAAGCGCAAGGGCAACCTTAAAAGTCCAAGGCAAAGGAAAAAGGGGAAAGGCGCATTTTAAAATAAAAGGCGCACCCTGAAATCTTGTAAAAGAGCGTCGGGCTCTCACCCGTGCAATTTGTAAATGTAGACGGGCGGTGGAATGGAAGCTAGGAAGATAGAAGGACAATGGGAAAAAGGGCCTAGGCTATGGCCGGCCATGTAAAAAGGGGAAAAGGGGATGACCGCCCAAAAGGGATTTAGGGTTTTGTATATAAAGTTGAAAAGTGAATGAGAAGCTCATTCTTGTGTGTGGCCAAAAGTAGCTCTCCTCTTCTTCTTCTTCTTCTTCTTCTTGCTTGCTTGAGCTTATTCTTGAGAGAGGGAGTGTGAGAGTGTGAGGGAGTGAGTGTGTGAGGGTGGGGGACCGAGGAGGAGAAGCTCTCCATCTTCTCCTCTCTTCTTCTCTTCTCTTCTCTTCTCTTGTCTTGCTCGCGGTAATGGAGCTTGGAGCTTGGAGATGGAGGAGGATTGAGCTTGCTTGAAGCTTGCACTTGGATCTTGGAGCTACCGGAGTGCGCGGGAGAGGAGGTAACTCGAACGGCATCAAGGTAAGCTCACTACACCCATAGATATGGATGGCGCGTTGGCTATGTGAGAGGTAGCCATTAGTGCTCGGCTTGGAACGCTTGAAACAATAAGCGGTCCGTGGGTCTTGGCGGTTGAGTGAAAGCTCCCACATTTTGGTTTCATTGCCGGGACCAACAGATTCAAGCCTTGAGCGCTTGCGCGCTTCGAATCGAGCATCAAAGTAAGGGGTTTCCCCCGAACCGGTGCTTGAGGTAGATAGGTAGGAAGCGAGGGGGTTGAAGATGGTATTCGATCTCCTTGGCAAGTAGGTTTGTTGCTTTCTGAGATTTATGTTGTGGAATGGAGTAGTATAGGTATTTATTTTGTGATTTGGATGCATTTAGGGTAGGAAAAAACAAAGAAAAAGAAGAAAAAAACAGGCAAACAGTGGGGTTTTCTGTTGCTGTATAACAGGCTAAAACAGGGAGACAGGGGACCAGATTCAAGTTCTGGGTAAGATAGGGACAGGAAACTAGCTGTAAGGTTCTGCAGTGCTGGGGAAGGACCTTAAGAGGCCTGGGAGGCCAGGACATACCTCATTTCCTTGGTTGCCTTGTGAGAGAGAGAGAGAGAGAGAGAACTTCTGGTTCACAGGACGAGGAAGCGCTGCCCCGATTTCTAGGCGCCGGTGATTCGTGCTACTCCAGGTGAGTCTGGTGTTTTCCAACAAGTGCCCTGATCAGATCTAGAAAGTCTGTGGTGATTGTGTGCACTAGACAGTGAGGAGGGGTCAAATGCGCGGGAATCGCACCCGCCGCTGATGCACTCGGACCAACTCGCTGTGGTTCGATTCCCAGAATCGGACCACCCGAGTTCGGGAGTCAGACTGTTCGATTCCCAGAATCGGACCAGCCCGATCGGACGTGCCACGTGGCACTCGGACCAACCCGTCCGATTTTGAGAATCGGACGCTTGGACCAATCCGTCCGACTCGGACACTCAGACGAGTCCATAATCGGACCACTCACAATCGGACCAGGCCGTCCGAGTCCCAGACTCGGATCGGACCAGCCCAGAATCGGATCAGCTCAGAATCGGACCACCCTGTCCGATCCGATTCCCAAAATCGGACCACTTTGAAAATCGGACCACTTTTTGATCCGACTCCTAGAATCGAACGTGACCAAAATCGGACCACTGGTCTGATCGGACCCACCCAGAATCGGACGTCCGATTCTGATAATCGGACTCCTGAAAATCGGACATCTTAGAATCGGACCAAAAAAAACTATCAAATCGGACAGGTATCCAGAACACAAATTCTGACGCATCTAAACCCCGAAATTGACCCTAAAGGCACATCACAGATCCATCACCGGGCTAAAATTTAGAGCACGAAGTTCAAAATTTGGCTATAAAAGGTCCTCCGAATTGCATATGGCGTCTACCGTAACGGCCCTGCGGGCCGGGGGGGACTGCCCCCCCCCGACCCCCTCAGAGGGGGCTCTGCCCCCTCCGCACCTCCCCCGAGTAGGTTGGAGAGAAAACACACGCCGTGACAGGCCTCCCAAATTGGACCCTAGTGAAGTAATGGCTCTACACGAGCATGGATTCTCACGTGCAAAAGAGTAGCCAAAAGCCCATACCCGAACAGAGACAAACAGAGACCCTAGAACCTCAACGGGCCAATCTAGACATCAAGGGCAAAAAGGCCACACCACGAGAACACAAAGACATTGTGTTCAAACCATGTCTAGTCAGAGCAAAATGCAACTTCAGCAAGCTACAAATGCGAAGATGACTAGGCATGACCCTCTTGACGAGAGATGTACCTCGAATAGCACTGCACTGACGATCCAAGACAGCAGTGGAGAATCCACATCTGGTCGTGCAGTCGAGAACTCAAGGGCATCTGTCAGAAGGCTTAAATTTACAAGCCAGGACCCGGAAGATGAAGACATAGTACCACCTGCTTATCTTAGGGTCAAACTCACCGCAAAAAGAGAGCATAGTGTTGATGCTCTCATTGATGAAGGAGCAGATTTCAATATCTTGACTTACGAGGCATGGACTCTAATAGATCAACCAGAGCTCAAACCGACTGATGCAACTCTTAACCCTTATGGGGAACACCCACAAGCACTTCTAGGGAAGTGCAGAATCCTTGTAACTATTGAAACAGAAAGCTTGCCAGTCCTGTTCTATGTCCCTCCAAATAGCGAGAATTGTGGAAAGGAAATCCTCCTAGGAAGGCCCTTCAAAAAGGCAACGAAGTGTGAAGCCGACTATATAGCACAGAGGATACACCTAACACTACCAGGCATGAGGATAATCACAATGTTTAGCAAGGGTGACCTCACCAAACCTCGAAGGAAGGGGAAGGAGCATTCTGACATACCAAGCAAGCCTAGTAATGAGAGCAAGGAGTTGTTGGAGGAGCTGATACAAGTGCAGGTTGAACGGAGAGAACCAGTGAGTGAGGCCGTGCTTGAGACAAAAAGGTTAGGAGACAAGGCCAAGGATAGGGTTTGGACTCAAAAATATCGTAGAAGACCACGAAAGAAGCCCAAGCCTTATAGGCGAAGGGATCGATGGAGAGCTAGCACAACGCCACGATGGATATCCAAGGCATTGCTTCGTGGTCAAGGGTATTATGCAGGCAATCATTGGATTTGGGTACCCAAACTCCCTACTAAGCCACCTCTATCAGAAGCCCAAATTATGTCCAAAGCAAAGAGGCGTAGGAGAAAAACTAAACGAAAGGCCAAGTCTCGAACCAAAAATATTGGAGTGATCGAGCCCCTCACTATTGAAATCAAGAAACCAAACATGGCCTATCAAAAAGTAGATCCCCAGCTTGACGTACTTAGCAAGCAGATATCAGAGATAACTGTCAAGCGTGCACAACACCCACTAGTGCCCAAGGAGCCTTTGACTTCCAAAGAGGATAATGGGCACCACTAGCACAACATTGCTCATGATAAGGTTGATCACTCAACAAAGCTAATGACAGAATCATCTAACAATCACGAGCAAATTCTCCAGTCAGTGCCAAGCCCACGTAGGAGTCCCAAATCTCCTACATCCTCTTCACCTAAAGTGACACGTGAAGCGCGGCAGCATCAGCCTCGAGCCGCTGCTCAACCTACACAACTGAAGGTGCAAAGGGCAACAAAAGGCACGACCACTTCTGATCTGCCTAGGGACTTGACACCGCAGTCTACCAATGGTAGCCAATCCATTGAACTAGCCATCACTACTTCCAATCAGGGATCACGGCAATCACATCCCTTGGCCGTGACAATGCCCCTTGCGGAACGTGTCCTTAGTGGTTTACCTGTGAAGGAGGTGTCGCAACCAACTTCATTAACAACTCCAGCACTCTCAAAGCGCCTAAAGCCTAGATTGGAGGAGTTAAACACAAGGGAGTTGGTTGAAGAGCTAGACTCCCTGAAAAGTGAGGCAGCTGTGCCCTCACAGCTTGGGAAGGCTATTCAGCAAGCCACGACTATGTCCCATGAGGACACACTAGTGAAGGGAAATGCTGAGGCCCAACCAAGCACGTCAGCAGGTCGACTTAGCCCAAGGTCCTGAGCCATTAGATGCACCTGCGCTGACCAAGAAAAACAGGAGAAAACATAAAAGGCAACAACAAACACAGGTGGACGTGGGGCCCAAGAACATCAAGAGCGACGGAGAGCTGGGGAATAAAGCATCAAGTCCATCCACCAATGAACCCATTGATGTCTCTCTTAATAGTGGTGAAACCTCAGTCACATCTAGGTGCTCTGAAAAATCAAAGCAACAGTTGCCATCAACTGTTGCTTCCAACACTCTATCCACTGACAATAGAACTCGCATTGACCAATCAACAGTGGATACAACGCTGTCACAACAGGGTGACAAATCTATACCAGTCACATCTGAGAAGAACCATGACGAAATAATAGCAAAACCTCAGAAGAAACGTGAGAACCCCAAGAGCATAAGAAAACCTAGTGTGGACCAATCTTTCTCCTCTAGGCCTGAGCTCCCAGCCATGCTAAAGCCTAAGGAAACTCTTAGAACTTTGCATGAGATAGCAACCAAGCAAGCCCTCGTTGAACATAGAAGTGTCGCAGAATGCTTAACTGAGTTGGAGGCTAAGCTCAAAGTGGTCGCGCGTGTCTACGTCCTTGCGGATGTGGGCACGATCTCCATGGAGCAGCTTGGAGATTACTTGACCTTTCCTCTATCATGTGAAGAACAAGAACATCTTAACGGGCACTACGATAGGCTCCTGCATGAACAGATGCGACTCATCCCTGACGAGGAGGCCGACGAACTGCGCTTAACCGTCACATTCAATGAAGTGCTCTGCCGACCGAATCTCGTAGGCATAGAGCTACTAAAGCGACTGTCAGCAGGCTAGAGTCAATTTGAGCAGCGTTGGTGTGAAAGCCGCGTTGTAATGGCCGAACTAGGGGCTCAGATCATGACGGTCTCAGAAGAGCGATTGGCCAAATGGCTGTCTCAAAGAGACCCAACCTACGTGGCACCAACTTCCCTTTGAGTGCTCACTGACATTTGGGGTATGGACTTAGTTGGGACTAGGCTACAGGGCCCTTTGATTGATAAGGTTCTCACTGAGGAGGAGTTACATATTGCCAGTAGACTCGGTCAAGGTTCCATGCTACTCGATGTGGCAAAATATCTATCAGTATTAAGTCAGCTGCCACGAATACTAGATGCGTGTGCCACACCGGAGTTCTACACTTGGTTCTTATCCTCGTGATGTGACATGGATTCATAGATATGTATATAAATAAACACTGATTTTTGAGTCACCATGTATAAACAATATCAATACACACAAGCAATGATAGTCAAGCGCAGGGAGAAGAGTCGGTTTTGATAGGCTAAGCTCCTCAGGTCCTCCTCACATCACACTTTTACAAGTCGGGTGACCAGCCCCACCTCCAAGTGAAGGGCATGCAACCCATATGGCCGCCATAGGAGGCCTTGACCAACAACTTTGATGGTGTAGACAGGGTGTAGTCCCTTCCTATATACCTTCTTCCCTTTTTGGTCTATCCTCCCGAGGATGTACCCTATCCCACTCCACGACAACCAGTCCACGCGACTTAGCATAAACTAATATCCGCTAATGACTGGAGGCAACGCGAACATCAGCATGGGGACCATTCCCCTACAACAAACACCGCATGCCTCACCCCTCCCCTTCTTGTCATATGCGCTTCATAAACCACACTAAAATCCCTTCCGTACAAACAATTGTATCCTGTATCAAGGCCTAAACCCTTGGATTGTGTCTTGCAAGTTTCCTTTTGCAGCGGAATGCATGGAAAATCATGAGGATCTAGCATGCAAAGACGCTCTTTGTAGAAGGCGGGAGCATGTGGCACGCGCCCCTCCACCAGAGCGCTATGTGCCCACTATCAAGAGGTATGCCAAGAAGCGGGGCCCTAAGTGACATTGCCCAGGGCGAAGGCCGAAGAACCCTCGAGTCAAGAAGGTCGAGACTCGAAACCCGCAACAGGCCGCAACACTAGTGGTACGCACTCCCAGCTCCCGCTCGGGCCCCAGACGCTCAAAGGCAGAAAGGGCAGCTCAGGAACGAGAAGGATTTAATGAATTATTTAAAGAAATTCTGGAGACGGTAGCGAGCCGGGATTACACCATTCATATCCCGGCCGACATGTTCCTTGCTCACCCCCACGGGAGTCCCACACCAGCAGAGCCCCAATCACCAGGCCATCCAGACTCGCCCCGCCTCATACAAATCGAGTAGCCGATAATGCATAAGGGGCTTATCAAATGATAACTGGCCAGGACTTTTTGTTTTAAATGGTTGAGTGTTCCCGACTTGTTAAGTGTTGACATGTTACTGACTTGTATGAACTTATCATATCTGCATTTAATATATACTACGCCTTTAGCAAAAGAAAAAGCTAATCAAGCGCAGGTGATAAATGTCTAGTCAACACCATAGAATTCAAATAAGTGATGTCTCCTTGCATTGCACTGGTTTATTATAGTTGCGGTATACACAATGCATATGCTCTCATGAAGCGACAAGTGGATGCAGGATAATACAGGTCCTTGTGCGAAAATGTTCAATGCCCAATCACCGCAACACCCACAACCCCATAACGAGCCGCGGCAAAGCCACGCTGCCGAAAGCACCCTTGCCAACCGCCCACATTGCATGGCCCACAAAACATTCCTGGGCCAAGCTCTATAGTTGGCTCACGGCAGTCGTTACCTCAATTGAACCCACATCGCATGTGCCGCAAGGAGGATTGCAATATCTCAAGTGTATCTCCCCCTTTCGCCAACTGCTTCTCTAACAACAAGGTTAGGGCACCATCATCATTGTACTATTCATTTTCTGAGCCTTCGAAGCTTGACATTTTCCAACCCATTGAAAGGCTGATAGCCTCAACAGATTGTAATGGTTGTACTCAGGCAAAAAAAAAAAAAGAGGAAAAAAAAGGAAAAAAAAGAAAAAAAAAGGGAAAAGAAAAGAGCAGAAAAGAAAAGAAAAAGAAAAGACTGGAAAAATAAGAAGCACCCACGATCATAGCACAGCACCTAGGGGTCCTCAAATTAGGTACGTCTGGTGACCTTGGTCGACCGGCTTCGTCCCTAGTCCCCTAGCCCCTTACAATCACCCACAATTGTTCAGGGCACATCAAGGGCAGGACATACCGGGGGAGCTTGTCTTGCCTAGGGTTAGACCTATCACCTTGACCCACTTGCACAATTTTCTTTTGCACTCTGCCTTAGTACCATTGCAATCAGTGGTAATAAGCACCGCACTATTGGCCATGAAAAGTACACTGTACTCACCAAGCAAGTCCAATACTTTCTAGCTACTGAAAGTGCGGTGTCCCTGTATTCACCGTCGTGCAGTCGCAATGCAAAGGATGTCTCATATACCTTCACGTGTACTTCTTCTCAACAAGGACAGCTTTGCTTCATCCACACATTGTTATGAGAAACTAGCCCACGGTCTTCTAACTACGTAATATCTAAGTATGCACGAGCACTTACATAATATCTGCACCAAAGTATATGCACAATTTGGGTCCTCAAGTGCAGGACAATACTCTCAGCTTGCTTAGAGTTCGACCTGTCTCCCAAACTAATCAAATATGTCTTGTGCACGATAAGAAGACTAGCACTACCCCTTAAGGAGAGACCACATGTGAGGTTTTCCAATTGCAGGTATAAGGTGTTGTTCGCTCTTCATCAACACTCAACTTTGAATGCTTGTCCCTTACAATCCAACAAGCCCCCAAAGAATCGTCATGTGCAGAATCCCTAACAAACCAACACTTGTACTGGCCATAGATGCAATCCCCAACACAGCATAACACTACCACCAACTCCAACAACCTTCCACCAGCCACTTGGGCCACCAACAGGCCCCAGGACCTTCTGCCACACCACCACCAATACTCCTCCATGGAAACCACAGGTGTCCTTGTCACCCACGTCTTCGGTGCATGCTACAGCCTGCTACCTATGACGGTGAGTGCCATGGGACTGGCACTCGTCTAGGAGGGGGATAATGTTAACCCCAACACGAAGAAAGAAAAAAGAAGTGGAAAAGACACAGGGCAAAGGCGGAAAAAGGTAGCCCGACTGAAGAAAGAAAATGAGAAAAGGCCAAAAGCGCAAGGGCAACCTTAAAAGTCCAAGGCAAAGGAAAAAGGGGAAAGGCGCGTTTTAAAATAAAAAGGCGCACCCTGAAATCTTGTAAAAGAGCGCCGGGCTCTCACCCATGCAATTTGTAAATGTAGACGGGCGGTGGAATGGAAGCTAGGAAGATAGAAGGACAATGGGAAAAAGGGCCTAGGCTATGGCCGGCCATGTAAAAAGGGGAAAAGGGGATGACCGCCCAAATGGGATTTAGGGTTTTGTATATAAAGTTGAAAAGTGAATGAGAAGCTCATTCTTGTGTGTGGCCAAAAGTAGCTCTCCTCTTCTTCTTCTTCTTCTTCTTCTTGCTTGCTTGAGCTTGTGCTTGAGAGAGGGAGTGTGAGAGTGTGAGGGAGTGAATGTGTGAGGGTGAGGGACCGAGGAGGAGAAGCTCTCCATCTTCTCCTCTCTTCTTCTCTTCTCTTCTCTTCTCTTGTCTTGCTCGTGGTAATGGAGCTTGGAGCTTGGAGATGGAGGAGGATTGAGCTTGCTTAAAGCTTGCACTTGGATCATGGAGCTACCGGAGTGCGCGGGAGAGGAGGTAACTCGAACGGCATCAAGGTAAGCTCACTACACCCATAGATATGGATGGCGCGTCGGCTATGTGAGAGGTAGCCATTAGTGCTCGGCTTGGAACGCTTGAAACAATAAGCGGTCCGTGGGTCTTGGCAGTTGAGTGAAATCTCCCACAGATAGTAGCATGAGTGTTGTCTCGATGCTATCCTTACATCACCGCAACGAGTTAGTGAATGAGCATTGGAAAGCCTGGTTGTGCACGACATGTTTTTTATTGCAAATTATGTTTGAGCACATTAGGATCATCCACTTTTTCATGTGCATATCAACCATGGTATCGGAATGTGAAGAACTAGATGCATAGCACATGTTTTCTGTTATGATGACCTGCGCTTGAGAGTGTGAGGGATGATCTAATCTGTAGGCTAGTTGATTGGGATTTTTGGGAATTATTTGGTAAGGACACATTGTATCTCCTAGAATACATTCAAAATGAAAGAGTGGAGCTTGTCTCGTATGTGTACTTTATGTTGAAGTGACGCATCTTGGGGCCAATCCCCAAGGTGTAGGAGAGTCGCAATGGAGCCACGACAATTAGTCGAGAGGAGCTTCCGTATGTTTGTATTATGAGACACTATGTCTATATGTTATGGGATCTCCCTTTGAGGAGAAGAGACAATGAACGTTGGACTATAACTCAATACAAATGCAGAATTAATTAGTGTAGAGTAAGGCTCAGACGCTCCTGGCCCTGGAGGCCGTGTGGTGGGGTTGTATGTTGTGTGCATGAGGTCCGCCTAGTGCCATAGCCAGTGCCAGCCCATTTTAGGTCCCAGTGGTGGTGCATTTGCCAAGAGGCACCGATAAGTGGTGCTTCTGAATCTAGGGTTTTTAAGGACCAAATATTTGATTTATTTCCTCTAACAAGAACCGTCAAGCAAAAATACAAAAAGCGGAACGTGCTGAGAGGGCTAGACGACGGTTGGAGATCTTAAGGCATTACTCTCCTCAAAGGAGCAACCCGTTACGCATAAGCGGTAGTGGTTCTAATAACCTAAGTGTCAAAGTAGCCCTTTGAGTGCAAGTGGAAGTCTTAGTACTTCCTTGCTTCCAATCAATTAACCCACTCAAGTGGGGGTGTAGTTTTACCTACACAAAATCATGTTGTCAATCCGATTGTAGCCATGGCACAACCCATCACAATTCTAGCAGGGACATTGGATTTACCGGCATTAGGAGCACCTTTTCCCATCTTCCATGGGTTAGCAGAAGAAGATGGAGAACTCCATATTAAGGAGTTTCAAACACTCATGTTCAACTATCGAATCCAAGATGAAGGACACCTAATGATGTTCTTCAATATGACGTTAAAAGGAAGGGCAACAGTATGGTATCATGGTCTAGAGGCCAGAACCATAACTAGCAGTGACCAATTCTTCACGGCCTTCCGTAGAGAGTTTGCTCTTGAGAGGGGTGGACAATATTGATTCCTTGGCTTGAATGTATCATGCCAAGAGCCAAGTGAGAATGTCCAGGCCTATACCAAGAAACTAAAGCAAGTTCTTCGCAAACTTAAAACTTAGATCCCCATTCCACCGGCTGCACAGTTGCAATATTTCCTACGTGGATTGGATTTCAATATCTAGGTGCAGCTTAGTAGTGTTTCTTTGGCCAACATTGACACTGCTATTACCCAAGCAGAAGGAGTAGATTCGCGCTTACAAGTGGCTTACGTAGCAAGGGTAAATTGGAATGGTAATAATTTGGCACTAACCAATGGGAGTCAATGAGACCCCATGTCAAATGCGAATGGAAAAGGGAGTACCATGCCCAATTTGCCTCTGTTACCAGCTCCTCCTAGTAGTATGACTATGCCTATGGCTAGTCAGACGGCCCCACTAAATGGTGGAGGCTAAATAACGAATCCTAATGTTATGCCAGTAGGTCAGTGGCCAATTCCTAATCAAGTGGTTAGTCTAATGGCACAACAGATAGACGATCATGGCTATGAGTCGAGTGCCTCTAATGTCCTAGGCGAAGTTAAGGACATGATGAAGCACTACACAGATATGATTTCTAAACAATATAGAGAAATAGTTGTGGATGCCAATTTTCTTAAGAAGCAGTAGAATTTGATAGGGAGTCGATTCCCTGAAGAGGGTGCCCCCTCAAGATTCAGCTATAAGTGGTGTGGTGGCTAACATTTCCCTAGGAATTATCTGAATGTCAAATGCAATATTTGCGGAAAGTTTGGCCACTTAGCTGCTACCTGTTGGAGTAAGATCAATTCTCTCCAACAAGTAAAATGCCAAGTCCAGTTAATCATCGCACACAAGGGAATAATCTCCAGCAAGATGAGGAACCAAGACAAATACTTCAATGAGGAAAGCTAATTTAAAGGAGTTGCATCATGGCAATGGAGCCAATCTTATTGAAGCTGTATGTGTCAATGATGCTGAAACTTCTAATCTACGAGCCGTACTAACAAGAGGTCAAAAGATTAAAGAGGGTGATAAAGGAACTGCAAAACCTATCAAGGGAAACCCTAAGCAAGATGCTAGGGGAAAGCAAGTTCTGAATCCTCATATGGAAGGTGGATCTCTCAAGCTTGTTGATAGTAAAATTGATCCCGAGAAGGATAAAGGATTGCCAAGAAATAAGGCAAAAGTTAAAAAAGAGGCACCAAAGCCGATCGAAAGACCAAAGGAGAGAATGGTTTGGCGAGAGAAGAGAACTTTGGCTAATTACCATGACTTTGATCTAACGCTATCATTTCAAACTCAGAACTCAAAGCCTTTCGAGTTTGGTTGATCATATCTTCATAGTCACCTGTAATAAGAAGGTCGTCCACATATAGGACAATCACTACAGACTTTTTACCATCCCTGTAAACATACAAGTTAGCATCTGAGGCACATCTTTTGAAGTTTAGGTTTAAAAAGAACTTATCTATCCGCTGATACCATGCTCTGGGGGCTTGTTTCAGCCCATATAATGCCTTCTTCAGCTTACACACTTTGTTCTCAGAATGGGGGGCCTCAAACCCTGGTGGCTAAGCCACGTACACCTCCTCCTTGAGGTCACCATTTAAGAACGCTGACTTAACATCCATTTGGTACACTGGCCACTTCTTATGGGCAGCCACTGCAAGTACCGTGTGAATAGTGGTCATTCTGGCAATTGGGGCAAATGACTCTTGAAAATCAAACCCTTCAACTTGTGAAAATCCTTGGGCAACCAGTCTAGCTTTGTACTTTTCTAAGGTACCATCAGCCTTATACTTTACCTTCCAGATCCACTTGGTGCCAATAACCTTCCACTTTGCTGGTCGATCCACTAGCTCCCAAGTGTCATTCTTCATTATGCTGTCATACTCCGCCTGCATAGTAGCCTTCCATGATGGATCTGCAAGTGCTTCTTCTAAGTCAGTTGGCTCCTTTACTTCTCTCATAATCTCAGCCATCAAGGCCATATTGACTATGTGAGCAGAAGCCCTCCTTTGCTCCTCTATTCTCTGAGACCTCCTTGGTCCGTCTGCCTTCTCCTCAACAGATGCATGCATAGGATTATTGTGGTCATAGAGCTGCTTCACCCAGCACGGCAATGGCTTTTCCGGTGGGGTGATGTCAGGTTGGTGAACTTTTTCCTCATCATCTAAAGATGATGATTCCTCCTCCTTAAGGATAGGGACAGCTCTCGGGACAGGCTCATAGTGGACTACTTCTTCGCTTGATGATAAAGTGGAAGAACTTGCCTTCTCCTCCTCCACTATATGTGGTTCCTCCTTGAACACCACATCACGGCTCGCGATGATCTTCTTTGCCTCTTGGTCATATAATTTGTAAGCCTTCTGCTCATCACTATAACCCAAGAATATACATTTTCTGCTTTTTGGTTTTAACTCGTTTCTCTTCTCATCTGGAACATGTGCATAACATTCACATCCAAAAATTCTGAAATGTGAGACAGATGGTTTCTTACCAGTGTAAGCCTCATGAGGTGTTTTCCCCTTGAGAGCCTTTGTGTAGCTCCGATTTAGAATGTAGACTGCAGTATTAACAGCATCAGCCCAAAAATGGTTAGGCAATCCCTTTCCCTTTAGCATGCATCTTGCCATCTCCACAATGGTGCGATTCTTGCGTTCCACAACACCGTTCTACTGAGGTGTGTGAGGCATCGTCAATTGACGCTTGATCCCTTTGCTCTTGCAAAAGCCTTCAAACTCCTTTGAGTTGAACTCACCACCACCATCTGTTCTAAATTTCTTCACACTTTTCCCTGTTTCATTCTCGACAAGGTTTAGCCATTCTTTAAACTTACCAAAAGCTTGAGCCTTATCACGAAGGAAGTACACCCACATCTTCCTACTGTAGTCGTCCACAATCAACATAAAATAAGAAGATCCCCCCAAGGCCTGTGTAGGCATCTTACCACACAAGTCAGCATGCACCAACTCTAGAGGAGCCTGTGCTCTATTCTTGCTTTTTTGTGGAAATGCCTTTCTCTGTTGCTTGCCCATCATACAATCTTCACATGTTTCCTTCAATTCAGTTATTGTAGGTAGGTGAGCAACCATACCTTGCTTTTGCATCTCCTTCAATACTGCAAATCCGATGTGTCCAAACCTTTCATGCCAAAGCTTACTTGTGCCCACTCCAGCGGTGGCTGTAAGAGCACTTAGCTCATACAGGTTGTTCCTTCTTTCTCCTTTGCCAACAATTGTGCCAGCACTATCAATAATTTCTGCACCTGTCTTCTTGAACCTCACTTCATGACCAAGATCAGTTATGGCAGCAACTGATAATAGATTTCTCCTGATTTCGGGAACATACAACACATTTGAAAGCTTTTTGACTTCACCATTTGCAGCAACAAAAGAAATAGTACTTGGGCCCGCAGTAGGGCATTTAACATCATTTCCAACCGTCATAGTGATGGATTCTTGTAGAGGCTGCATAGAACTGTATAGACCTTTCTTGTTGGTCATGTTCCGGGAGGCCCCACTATCCAACACCCATGAGTCAGTGGTAGATTCTTCTTGCGCCGAGGAGCATACTTCCTCAATGGTCGCCATGAATAATTCCAACTCTGCTTCAGCCATATTGGCTGTCTCTTTCCCTTTACTTTTAAGGGTACTATTCTTTTCATCTTCCTTCTTGACACGACAATCTGCAATTGCATGTCCTTTCTTCTTGCAGTAGAAGAACTCTCCTTGAAACTTCTTCTTGCCGCCCTTCTTCTTTTTGTCACCATCATTTTTGGTGGAGGAAACACCTTTGCCTTTTGCATTGGCAAAGAATGCAGCATCTCCATTGTTGCTTTCTTCTCGGGCTTTCAGCCTCAACTCCTCCTCCATTAATAATGCACAAAACTCCTCAAAAGTCAAAGCTTGAGGTCTCACCTGAGTATTAAGGGCAGTTACTAGTCCATCAAACTTTGTGGACAAATCCGAAGACACCTCCGAGCTAGCTCTTCGCTAGTCTTTTGTATCCCAGCGCCAGCCATCTGGTCGCGCAGATTCTTAATTCGAGTGATGAATGCTTCAACCGTCTCTCCTTCAGCAAACTTCTCCACTGCTAGTTGATTCTCCAAGTTTTGAATCCTTATTTGGTTTCAATTTCATACTGACTCCTTAGTACATTCCAAGCCTCTGACGCTTTGGTTGTATGCTGAATCAAAGTCAAAACACTGTCAGAACAGCTTGTAACTAAGGCACACAATGCATCTGCATTCCTTCGTTTCCAAGCTTGTAGAAGATTTGCATTTGGAGGAATCATCACACTAGGATTTGATGGGTCGGGGGTAGGCTGTGGTTCTATGTCACCCCCCAGCACAGTCTTCAGAAGCTCATAAGAATCAAGGATAGTTGTAATTTTGAACTTCCACAAGGTGTAGTTTGTACCATCTAACTTGCCTTCGCTGAAGGTTGGTGGACGAATCCTCAGTGTTTGAATAGCCAGTACAGCAACACCACCTCCTGCACCGCTTCCTGATGCACCAGAACCGCTTCCGAAAGTCGACATAGTTTCTCTTTGCTGTTGAAGCCTTTGCCTCTTGCACAATCTCTGATCTCTAGAGCCGCCTCCGGTCACATAGACCTCATCTGATATACAAGTCAGGACTCAACCAATGTCCAGGCTCACATTTGGCTTCTCCTCATAATGGGGGCCTTACAACTTTGAGCACCATGGATCATTGGTAGCACCTAATGAGGGTGGGGCATTGATAATATCTAACATATAATATCTTCTAAGTCTTCCTTGCCTTGCTGAAGTGGGGGTTTGATAGCCACTGCTCCCACCATTGACTCATTCAGCCTTGATGATGCTAGATGGTTGCAATCCTTCTTCTGGTCTCTTGGCACATGATGTACCTGTGCCTCCCTAGATCTTCTCATAAGAGATTTGGCCTCTCTCATTTTACTAGAGAGGTTTGTATTTTTGCATGCCCATATACCTTGCATCTGCCTTACCAATAGCATGGAGTCTCCAAAAGCATTCAACCTCTCGATTGAATTACTAAGACACCAACAAAGACCATGAATTAAAGCTTGATATTTTGCCTTACTGTTAGAGTGGACACCTTCCAAGATGATTCCTTCACCATAGATTTTCTCTCTTAAAGGAGAGAAAACAACAATGCATGTGGCTAGCTTTGTAATATTTCTACTGAAAATATTACGAGGCTGTGTGAAGTCGAGCAAATGGCAATGCCAGTATTGTGGTCACGGATGGTGCAGGCTTTAATTGGTACACTCTCCACCACTGGCATTGATGCAGCTACCTATGGGCTGCAAATTGTTAAAGCATGTAAAGTTGATGCAAAATCTAAAGTGTGGATGCAGGCCTTAGATTGCATGGAGTGAGGCAAAACATCCAAAGATGATTTAACTACTACCAGTCAGTGCATCCGAGGGAGAACCGGATGGACCAAGCCGGTTGATTCATTTTTAGCCTTCGCTCGGTTGGCTGAAATCCATAATCAAGAAGCTATAGTAGAAGAAAAGAGAAGAAGAGAAGAAGATGTTGCTAGTCCCTCCTCTTTGGGGCCAACCAAACATGTGACAAGAAGTAGACCGGATCAGCAGAAGGCTGCTGAAAATCCACCACCACTACTAGAGCATGATATGGAAAATGCCCCACAAGCAAAGAAGACAGAAGGAAAGCCAAAAGGTAAACATCCTAGCTACAAGTTGCAGTCTGACATAGAGACTGCGACGGATCTCAAGCGGATCCTAGAAGAAAGGATTCTTGGAAGCAAAATTGAATTTACATTGGGTGAAATTCTTGGAATTACAAAACGAGGATTTCATGATGTAATAATTGATGTAATTAAACGGAAAAGACAATATGTTGATGAAGAAACTAAAGAATTTGTGCATGCTTTTTTGCAAGCTCTTCATGTGTATTTGCAAGATGAAGAGAAGCTAAATACTCAAGGGATTTGATTGGAGGCGATTAGATATGATCAATGCCCCACCCTCATTAGGTGCTACCAATGATCCATGGTGCTCAAAGTTGTAAGGCCTCCATTATGAGGAGAAGCCAAATGTGAGCCCGGACATTGGTTGAGTCCTGACTTGTATATCAGATGAGGTCTATGTGACCGAATGGCAAAAAGGTGACCGTTGTGGGTCTAATCTTTGGGTTAGACGGAGTGGTTAAGTTGGTAGCAACTCGAGGCGCATTGCATCGAGTTGCAGTGTAAGGGAGTTAAAAGGGGCCCCTATTGTGGGGTCTGGGGCCCCCTGGTGGGGGTCTGGGGGCAGCGCCCCTGGCTCGATGGTAAAGGGAATATTCCCTGGAGTATTCCTTGGCCGACTAGTGGAGGCTCATATGGTAGGTCGGGTCGACCTAAAGACCTTCGCGGGCTATAAAAGCTAAACCCCTTCGCAGCCATCTCTCACTCATCTTTCGCCCAGTCAGAGTTGTTGTTCCAGCTAGCCTTAAGCTCTTCACCTATCTTCTGTCTAGATCGCCATCTAAGCTTCACACAGTGGAAGCGCACGGGTGGATAGAGCCATCTTTGTATCAGTTGTTTGGAGTTAAAGAATTTATTGATTCTCCTCTTTTCTGTTGTGTACTCTCTATCTCTTTCTCAGATTCTGTTCGCTGCGCCGTATTGATTGATTCGATATCCTGAGGGCATGGAGGAGATGCTATGGTTTATGTCAACGCCATGGTTGCATGGAGCTTTGACCGTAGTGTCTCGCAAAGGGGCGAAGGTCTCAATCGAGGAGTGAGAATTCTTGAGGGAATGTAGTCCAAAGGTGATGACGTGTTTAGGGTTTGTCGTATCTATATTTTATATGCGATAACTAATTGAGTGTTTCAATGTACAATATAAATATATAGTGTAGCATGGTCATGCAGATGGCATTTCCGCGAAGTTCATTCACCCAAATTATATAAGATTTACTACTTTTACGTAATGCACGTTTAGCTTGAGTATGAGTAAGCAGTGGAAAATTATTAGATGCATGCATACCATACAATGTAATGTGTTTTCCTTGAAAATAAATTTTAATTGAATGCATGGAATAATCTATGTCAGGATTATGCTAATGATGCCAAGGCATACCGAGGGGTGGCTTCTTCGATTGGCAATTGGCTGCTAGATGTCCAGGTTGATGGCATTTGTAACACACTATCAAAATTTCCTTCCACCGCAATTTCATGAGAAGGCTATCAAGCAATGGGATTTACTTCAACAACGGGATCGTGAGCTTATTCCACAGTATACAGAGCATTTTTGGAATGCACTCCTACAGCTACGCATGCTTGAAGACGTACCAGAGACGACACATAAGCGGAAGTATATGTCTGGACTTCTTGGACATTACTACGCTGAAGTGAACATGTTCAAGCCTGCTACCCTTGAAGACGCCATCTCCTTAGCTCACGACACTGAAGGTAAGTTACGCGGAAGAGACAGACGACCACAGCAATTCCAAGCCAACGGTAATTATGGATCTAAACAATTCAATTCCAATTTTAGAAGGTTTAATCCAGGTCGTTTCTCATCACCATCTTTCCACAAGAATTGGCCTAAACCACCTGCATTACCATCCACTGTCAATCCAAATCCCAAGCCTATTCCACAAGCAAATCCAAATGTACCCAGACTTCTAGCCATTGCAAATAATGTAACCAAAGCCAAGCCAATAGTATGCTACAAGTGTCACCAGCCAGGGCATCTCGCAGCAAATTGTCATTCAAAGAAGCCACCAGCACATATCAACTACCTTGGAGCTATGGACGAAGACGAGCATGAGGATATGCCAGATTTCACTGAAGATGAGGATGATCCTACTACTACTTCCGACACTTTACCAGATATGCCTACTCCACATTCATTGTTGACTATGAAATGTATGGTGCATGGAAAAGAAAGAACTATATTGCATGATGACGGTAGTACCCATGACTTTATTTCAGCAAAATTGGTAAAGGAATTGAAATTGCATACTGTACCTATGCATTATCGCATAAAAGCTGCATTTTTAGGCACTAGGTACAATGGCACACAAGAAGTTCAAGATTTAGAAATTCAAATTGTTTCATATATTGAAAGAAGAAATTTCTTAGTTGTTCCATTACAGTCAAGTGACATTATTCTAGGAATGCCATGGAGACACCAGCATAATCCAAATATAGATTATTCTACGCACACAATGAATATTAATTTTCAAGGAAAATCTATTACATTATATGGTATGCATGCATCTCATATTTTTCCACTGCTTTCGCATACTCAAGCAAAACGTGCACTACGCAAGAATACTAAATCATATCTCATTTGGGCGAATGAATTGCACGCAAAGGAAAATCATATGCACCCTAGGCATAAGGAATTTCTTGCATATTTTAAGGACTGTTTTGCAGAAGACCTACCACCAGGTTTACCACCATCACGTCCAGAAGACCATAAGATTGATTTAATACCTGGCACACAACCACCTTGCAAAGCACCATATAGGCACAATCAAATAGAGCAAAAAGAAATCCAGAGTCAAGTTGAAGAATTACTAAATAGAGGCTTAATTCGACCTAGCAGTTCTTCATTCGGTGCACCTGTGCTCTTAGTCAAGAAAAAGAATAATACTTATCGTATGTGTATTGACTACCGAGCATTAAATAAGATCACTGTAAAGAATAGGTATCCTATACCTAGAGTTGATGACCTTATGGATAAACTGCAAGGATCTTCTATATTTAGTAAAATTGACCTTAAGTCTGGATATCATCAGGTGAGGCTAGATAGATCCGATATATTTAAGACTGCATTCAGGACACAGTTTGGCCATTACGAATTCTTAGTCATGCCATTCGGATTAACTAATGCACCTGCTACTTTCAGTAGAATGATGAACCGTATCTTTCTGAAATATCAATATTGTGTGATTGTTTTCTTTGATGATATTTTGGTGTTCAGTCAAATTGAAAAAGAGCATTATGAGCATTTATCATTAGTTTTTCAATTACTGAAAGAAAATCAATTGTTTGCAAATCCTGAAAAGAGTGAATTCTTTAAGACAGAAATAGAATATCTAGGTCATATTGTATCAAAAAAAGGAATTAAAGTTGATCCTAAGAAAATTGATGCAATATTGCATTGGCCTGTTCCTAAAAATGTACATGAATTACGCTCATTCCTTGGTCTTGCTAGTTTCTATAGGAAGTTTGTACGTAATTTCTCATTACTTGCTTTACCATTAACCAAACTTCTTAAGAAAGGAATTGTTTATCAATGGACTGAAAACCAGCAGAAATCCTTTGACTTACTAAAACGTGCATTAACCAATGCCCCTGTTCTACAATTGCCTGACTTTAACAGACCATTCTTTCTAGTTGTGACCGATGCTAGCGGATCAGGAATAGGAGCCGTACTAATGCAAGACAACCATCCAATAGCATATTCTAGTTCTAAGCTGAAACCCTCTGAGCTCAAATATTCCACTTATGACAAAGAACTATTAGCAGTTGTACAAGCATTAAAACAATGGAAGCATTATTTAATGGGTTCAGAATTCATGATAAAGACCGACCACAGCAAAGCATTAGACATCTACTTAGCCAACCCCAAATTTCTGACCGTCATATCAAATGGGCTTCCTTCATTCAAAGTTTTCATCCTATCATTCAATACCAACCTGGAAAAGAAAATGTAGTTGCTGATGCATTAAGTAGAAGACCTGCAATTCATAATATTTCTATCATATCTTTTGATTCTTTGATTGCTATGAAAGATACATATCACCAGGATATTACTTTTCATTCTGATTGGCAAAAATTAGTTCAAAATAATTTCATTCCTGTTGATTCATTGTCATATAATGATGGATTTATGTTTTTTGAAAAGAGACTGTGTGTTACTATTCCATTCCGATCTTTTGTTTTGAATGAAATTCATTGTCCCCCATATCAAGGTCATAGAGGTATCATATCTACATTACGCATGTTAACTGAAGATCTTTATTGGTCGCATATGGATGCAGATGTATCTAATTTCGTTTCTGAACGTTTGATTTGTCAAAGAATAAAGAGACATCATGGTAAACAGTATGGATTATTAATGCCTTTATCTATTCCATCTAAACCTTGGGAACATATATCTATGGATTTCATTACTGGTTTACCAAATACTAAATCTAATCATGACATGATTTGGACAATTGTAGATAGATTTAGTAAGCAAGCATATTTCATTGCATGTAAGAAAACTTTAACAGCATCACAAGCAGCATAGTTATTTTTGAAAATTGTTTTTACTAACCATGGATTGCCAAAAGTGATTATTTCAGATCGTGATTCTAGATTTTGTAATAATTTTTGGATTACACTGTTTGCAAATCTAGGCACAAAGATTGATTTCTCATCTGCATTTCATCCAGAAACAAATGGACAAACAGAAGCCACAAATAGTACCATTTTAGATCTTTTACGTGCATACACTACCTCTAAACCTCAGACATGGGATACTCATTTACATTTATTACAGTTTGCATACAACAATACACCGCACACATCTACAAAGAAAGCACCTTTTGAAGTCATTTATGGATATAGATTATCTACACCTGTTACATCTTTGTCTAATAGAATACAGAGTGCTGATGATATTGCTACTCTGCATAACAGTATTTTTGATGAGGTTAAGGATATGATTGCTAAAGCCCAACAATCATATACCAAACAAGCCAACAAGAAAAGACAAGCCATGAATTTCAAAGTTGATGATTATGTATGGCTTAGAATAGAAAAGCGTAGACTGCAAAGTGTAGATAGACATCCAGTTGTCAAATTAGCTCCTAGATTCTATGGACCATTTAGAATCATTCATAAGATTAATAATAATGCATTCAAGTTAGAATTGCCATCTCATTGGAAAACTCATAATACATTTCATATTAGTTTATTGAGAACATTTAGAGGCCAATTACCTATCCACCCTGTCTATGAAAACCCACCTTTATTAGAAGAAGAGACTGAAATACTTGAACCAGAAGCCATCATAGACACTGACTACATGACCACTAGAACTGGCCGAAGGTATTCTAGATATCTAGTAAAATTTAAGAACCATCCTGTAGAGGAAGCACAATGGATGCACGCTAGAGACTTAAATGCTTTCCCCACTCTGTTAGCTCCACATTGAGCTAATAGCAATTGAGGTCAATTGCTATCCCACCCCGGGGGTATGATGCCAGGAGGCATATTCCACGGTGGATTCCGTGAGGTTTTACGGTGGATTCCGTAAACTTAGATGACCGGGGCTCATACACAAAGAGGATTCTTTGTGCGAGAAGTTGATGGGGACGCCTGTCCTTTTCGGGCGTTTCATTAATTTAGTGTGTACGTGGGTGATTCCATAGCGGGTGATTCCGCAAAATGCATATTAAATTAATAAACGTTTATGAGTTTAGAGTGCGCACTCGTAATAAATTAAGGTTAGGATTTATTTCTAACCAGTTGATTTATTTATGTAGCTGAAGACTGCTAGGTATGGAGTTCATTGTTCTTGGGGACATTCAGGGATTCACTACGTGAGCTATTCTGCGTCCGATCTGCGCACCAGTGTATGATGCCAGGAGGCATATTCCACGGTGGATTCCGTGAGGTTTTACGGTGGATTCCGTAAACTTAGATGACCAGGGCTCATACACAAAGAGGATTCTTTGTGCGAGAAGTTGATGGGGACGCCTGTCCTTTTCGGGCGTTTCATTAATTTAGTGTGTACGTGGGTGATTCCATAGCGGGTGATTCCGCAAAATGCATATTAAATTAATAAACGTTTATGAGTTTAGAGTGCGCACTCGTAATAAATTAAGGTTGGGATTTATTTCTAACCAGTTGATTTATTTATGTAGCTGAAAACTGCTAGGTATTCACTTTTGTCGGTTTAATTGTATTATTTTACTAACGATTGTGAATGCTTCAGTTGATGTGTAGAGATAGCAGCAGTGGCGGAGGAAAGCATTGGAGTCTAGCGAGCATTCGACTTTTGGACTATATTTTGATAGGCGCCACGCCTATATTTTGTTATGTCTATTGAGACATCGATTATTGATTATTATTTTGTATGCGCTTATGCGCCTGGATATGTTATTTCTATTTGGACATTGAGATTGGGCGTGCTAGACTCTATGGGCACCGTCCATTAGCTTTATTTTCCTATTTTTTGTAGAAAGCAAACTCAAAAGCTAAAAGCTTATCATATTTTTGTAATTGGGCTATTATTGAGCATGGAGATTGGAAATATACATTAAATACATGCTTTGTGAAGCGCTCACACAAGGCATGGGGGAGATTGAACCCAATTTGTCTCTTGCCTCTTGTCGTGCATGCTTTTACATTGTTTTTTGTGCAAAAAGGTAGAGTTCATTGTTCTTGGGGACCTTCAGGGATTCACTACGTGAGCTATTCTGCGTCCGATCTGCGCACCAGTGTATGATGCCAGGAGGCATATTCCACGGTGGATTCCGTGAGGTTTTACGGTGGATTCCGTAAACTTAGATGACCAGGGCTCATACACAAAGAGGATTCTTTGTGCGAGAAGTTGATGGGGACGCCTGTCCTTTTCGGGCGTTTCATTAATTTAGTGTGTACGTGGGTGATTCCATAGCGGGTGATTCCGCAAAATGCATATTAAATTAATAAACGTTTATGAGTTTAGAGTGCGCACTCGTAATAAATTAAGGTTGGGATTTATTTCTAACCAGTTGATTTATTTATGTAGCTGAAAACTGCTAGGTATTCACTTTTGTCGGTTTAATTGTATTATTTTACTAACGATTGTGAATGCTTCAGTTGATGTGTAGAGATAGCAGCAGTGGCGGAGGAAAGCATTGGAGTCTAGCGAGCATTCGACTTTTGGACTATATTTTGATAGGCGCCATGCCTATATTTTGTTATGTCTATTGAGACATCGATTATTGATTATTATTTTGTATGCGCTTATGCGCCTGGATATGTTATTTCTATTTGGACATTGAGATTGGGCATGCCAGACTCTATGGGCACCGTCCATTAGCTTTATTTTCCTATTTTTTGTAGAAAGCAAACTCAAAAGCTAAAAGCTTATCATATTTTTGTGATTGGGCTATTATTGAGCATGAAGGTTGGAAATATACATTAAATACATGCTTTGTGAAGCGCTCACACAAGGCATGGGGGAGATTGAACCCAATTTGTCTCTTGCCTCTTGTCGTGCATGCTTTTACATTGTTTTTTGTGCAAAAAGGTAGAGTTCATTGTTCTTGGGGACCTTCAGGGATTCACTACGTGAGCTATCTGTGACCGATCTGCGCACCACATATTCCTTTAAGGGTTTGTTTTATATGAGCATTCTTAGACCTTAGAAATGAGGTCTATAAACATTGAAACATTAAAACCTTTCAACTTTTGCAAAACACACACACTACTTCTCATGCTCATGGCTTTACAATGTGGACCCAATAAAATACCATGGCAAATTACAAAGAATATTGTCAATGATAGTTGCTTGAATTTTCTTTTTGCCGATGTAGACCACATTTTGTGCCTTTTTCTTGCATAAATTCTGGGTTATCATTCCTCCTCTTCCAATCTTGTGAGCGTCCTCACAAACACCTTGGAAAGACACTTTGCCTTGGAATAAGCACCTCATGTTGATAGAGAAACTGTATCTCTTTACTTCACTTCACTTCAAATTGGACCACCTCAATCGGTACCCATCCAAAGACACCATACTTCTTCCACTTCCACTTCAAACTTCATCTCTAACTTTTTCTTCACACCAATATTTGTAAAACCTTCCACTTTCACTTTGAAAAGAGCACAAGGCAAAACACCATCCAAAAGAACACAAATCTATCCACAATCTTCAACAAAGAAGGAAAGAGAACCACCTTCATCTTGAAACACATTGTAGATCGATCCACGGAAAGTACCATGAAACTTTAACCCGCAAAAGAATCTTCCTTTAAGTGCATCCTCATTGGAGCCCCAAGAGGAACACCAAGGAAAAAGGAATTCTCTTGCAAGAAAATCTATCTTGTAACATCAACAAGCTTGTTTATCATGTTTCATATGATCACAATGAAGAAAAGAACACCAGGCACAATAAATCTTCATGCAGCATCATGTAGATCTCCCACGGTTTTGATAGAATCAACCATATTCTTTAATATCTTCATAAAATCCATCAATAGAACAAATAAAGCAAAGGAATACACCATCTTTGAATGGAAATACATCACATAGTATTCATCTTCAATATCTTCATAGTCTTCTCTCTCAATCTCTCATATACAATCACTCTGTTTGAGTAGAATTGGCTATCTCTGACTCTCTCTCTCTCTCTCCATCAATAATACATCATATCCTCACTACAATCTCTCAAAATCACTCTCAATAATCCCTCTTAGGTCGTGGATACCCCTCCCAAGAGGTATGTCTGATATGAAGAGTCACCAGAGCCACTACAGTGTCCTTTCATAGCTCACTACTGTCACTTCACTCTAGTCTTTACTTGAGTCTTCAGCAGCTACTTCTTTCACTTCTTCCAGCTCGTTTGCACTTGTATTCACCTCTTTCCAAGGCTAGAAAACTTTCCCAAGCTACACTCTCATCCATCACAACACATACAGAAGCATACAGAACAGTCTACAGAACAGTACCAGAACAGCTACAGTACAGAACAGAACAGAACAGAACAGAAACAGAAGCTCTACAGAAGACCTACAGAAGGTTACAGAAGGTCATCAAAACCACATAACTCATTCTCAAATCATTCCAAACTCTCACAAACCATTCAATAAACTTTCACAAGATCTCAATCTTCATCAATCAATACTCTATTCCTCCTTACAGAAGACAATCAGAACAAAACAGACCAAAACAGAGCAAAACAGAACAAAACAGAAGGTATACAAAACCAATCAGAACCTATCAGAACATCACAGAACCACTAACAAACATCATGATCTTCCAAAACACCATCATTACCATCCAAAACACTCTCAAACCACTTCTAAACCAATCAATCATCTCATAAAATCAACCATTCAGCTCTCAAAAACAACAAAAATCAGCCAAAAAACAAGTCATTTCAACACTCAACATATCCCCACACTTAATAAGGAAGCGTCCTCACGACCCAGGAAAAAGGGAATACAAGTTTAGGGAAAAGCTCAACTTTGATCTTCAATATCTCCTAAAAAAGAATCCATCCACCACGACCCCAATTTATAACCTGTTTCTAATATAAAAATACAAAGAAAGGAAAACCCTGTATACATTAACACCTCTTATTAAACTAAAAATCACAACAAATTTATAAAGGATATAAAAGTTTTCTTCGTCTTCATCAGCATCATCTTCAATTCTCCATCCACGACCCCATCACCACAAATCTCCAAAATGTAGCTCGTACACGAAATCCAATAGGAAACCACCACGTTGATTTGACATAAATGAACTCACAGCACAAACACTAATACACAACACAACCATCTGAATGACTCCTTCAAAAAGAGAGTTTTTCATTAAAAAGCTTCCACCATACATTGGAAAGGTATCAATGAAGATGATCCCTCTTAAAAGATTGATGTTGTCGAAAACGATCCATAGATAAGGATTCATCTACAAAGTTTTTGGGAGGATTTTGAAAAAATTGGAGACAGCACATCCTTTCCAACAGGACCAAGTATCTGCTAGGCAAACAGAGGGCATGAAAATACAATATATCCAGCTGCTGGGAATCAATGCTTACATTGACATTCATGCACAACTTTGGAATAGGCTTAGAATCATTATGAGAGTGCCTATGCATATATGCTAGGTACCAAGCAAAGTGAGCAGTTAATCTCACTGAAGGATCTGCAGACTATGAATACTGCTGAGCAAAAAAAACATAGTTCTGATAAGCTTGACTGGAAGCTGTCCATTCTCCTGGAATTACTGGCCAATTAATCTGAGGTCCTGTAAGGCAATCATCCGAACTCCATCCCCTTCTTCTGGAAATCTGATTATCAAACCCGTCACAGTCACTAACCAACTGAGGTGGTTGAGATATAGAAGTGTTAGGAGAGGGTAGTGGAATAAGGAAAAGTGGATGAAGGGAAGGATAGGAAAAATCATAAAAAGAAGAAAAGGTTAAAGAAGGAGTGGTAGAAATTTGGAGGGAATCACTAAGGAACGGTGTTAACTGATAAATAGGAAATGTAGAGGGTACATTAATGGATGGTGAAGAACAGGGTGGAGAAGGGGAAAATACCCTATCCTCAATAAAGGAACAATATGTAAAAATGGGAATTTGAGGGAAAGATGAAGGTTGGAAAAGAAGGGGTAAAATAATGGTGGAATTAGATTGACAAAGGGAAAGATATATAGCATAGCGGTGAGCCATTTGTTGGTAATAGAGGAGGGTAGGAACAGAAGGTCCTAAGAGAGATCGTCTATGATAGGCATCAAAGAAGGGAGTATCAAATGGATTATGTCTTGAAAGATAGGTTAAGAGATCCATCCTCAGTTGATTAGTACTCTGGGCAAAGGTAGGAGCTGTGTTTTGTCTTTGATTTAGGACCACCGAATCAATCATGGAATGCCACGAATTATCATGACAGTCAGCTACTTTGGAGAAATAACTTTGGAACATGTCAGCTATGCGCAACTCCAAATGATTGACATACAAAACAGCCTGTAAGACCACATCCCCCACATACCATGCCATATCCACCTCATCTGGAATTAACAAGTCTCCTCGTAGATACATGTACGACATCAACATGGTATCTGGCGTGACAGAATCCTTAAAGACCATTCTGACTACCTCTGTCAACAACTCAGCAGATCAAGCCCCACTCCAGCCATCCTCTGGAAAAGGTAAATCCATCGTGGAAAGCTTCATGTAGAAGACCAACTTCTGTAAGTGGTAGTGGACAAAGAAAGAATGGTCTGGTAGAACATATTCCTGAAACTGCTCAAATGTAGACCATAACAAGTCCATTCTGGACTGCAATCTTTCCACTTTATCTTGGAATAAAGGACACAAAGTAGCCTGTCTCTGAAGAGCAGCCAAGTCCTGCTGTGAAAGAGAAGGAATCAATGGAACATTAGGGCTTGGAGGAACAGAGCGGGACTTTGCAAGTTGATCTTGCAACTGCTGGATTTGGGAGGCTTGGTTGGCCACTGTGTCATTAGCAGTCTGTAAAGCTGAAAGTTTGTCATCTAAGATAGCTTGGAACTCCTTCGCTTCTCTGGACATTTTCTCCTTCTCCTCTGAAAGGCTAGTAACCTGGGATTGAGCCTCGAGTAACTGGGTCTTCAAAGAAGAAATCTCATCGCTTTGGGTGGCAACCAGTTGGGTTTGTTGTTCCATTTGCTTAAACAAATCTGCTAGGGTATCCTTAACAGAAGCTAACTCAGATGTTGCCTTATGCAACTGGTCCTTAGACTGCATGAGCTCTTCATAAAAAGACGCGTACAACTGTTGAACACAGGCTGTCACTGACAACTCAATGGAACTTTGAATATCTTTACAGAGGAAAGGAATCGCATCTCCTGAAACTAGATCGTTGAGGGAGGGAACTGATATGTCCAATGATCCTTCTCGATGTGCTCTGAACAGGTTATTACAAGTGAGATACCCAGGGAGTTCACTGCCAGAAGTAGCAGGGATAGGTACTGAAGGAAGTACTGAAGGAGCTTTATCCGCTACCCTCTTCAAGCGTTTGCGCTGTATGACCAGGGGAGGCGGAGAATCAGCATCCTCTATGTCAATGGGTTCTAACTCATCTGAAGGTGGAGGAGGAGGTACTGGATCGGATGGAGGAGGTGGAGGCATAGTCTTCTGTAAACCTGAATAGGTCAAGAAGGCAGACAAATATGATCCATATGTGACATTGGTAACATTACCCCTGGTGACTTTGACGAAATGCTGATCCATTTTAGTGAGGAGGTAAGTGCTCCAATCAATAGCAACTCCTTTCAACACCATCCTGGAAGCTGTAAAAAGCTCTTTGGACAAATAGTGGGATGGCGTTTTGGCAGGCATAAACCTGTCCTGAAGAAACTGACAGATCGTCTTCCATACGGGATCAGTGATCATAGAAAAGGAAACTCCTGAAGAGTTGATCACCTTCTTAACATCGAGGATTTCCCTTGTCTGCTTTTGCAACAGCTTTAGAATCTCTTCATTAGAGAAAAGCTGACGAGTGGTCACAAAAGGTTCACCTTTGAAGGGTAGAGACAGAGCCTTCCCTAAGCCTCGAGGTGTCAAAGTCATAGAAATTCCTTGGACTAGTCCTGTCTTCTTGCTGTAAGAGGCCAGGAACTCATCACATAACGACGGATCCTTTGGAAACAGGGGAAAAGAAGTAGCCACAAAAGCAGCAAGTCCCGCCTTCGTGAGAGGCTCAAAAGTAAGTAGGGAAGAGTAATCCCTACTAACTAATGGGACGTACTGGATAGGGGGAGGAGCATGAGAAGGCGCCATTCAGATGGTTACACACACACCACAAACACAGACAATCAAGGAGAATGCTTGCAAAGCAATAGACAAAAAACCAAGGATAAGAGAACAACCAATAAAACGTGACACGACCAACTAACCCCAAGCAAACCACATCCTAGAAAAAATTTGACATGACCTTGAGACAAATGCGACCGAAAGCTTCATGCGATGCATCAGACAAACACCCAGAACCCCGTATCAGGCAATAAAAGAAAAAAACTGCATACCGTACCCGTAACCGTATCAAAGACAGTAAACCAAAACAATACCATATCTGACACATATCAATACTACATCGATGATAAACCAGGACTGTACCAGGAAAATAACTCTAATGACTGCGCATACCCATCCCACGAAACGGTTCATTAAAAAGGGGAATTAAGTGCAGTGAGGGGGAAAGAATTTAATGAAGGGTTGATTTTAATAAATTATTAAGAATGGGTGAATTTTTATTAGGTGATAAACCTTAGCAAGAAAACGGTGGTTCTTTTTTATAAATTAAATTACCAATTATTAAGTTAAAACGGTGATTTTATCCGAATCCCGACTTCGATACCCGACTGGGTCTCTAAATGCAAGTTCATTGATTACAAATTAAGGTGATGTGGAGCGCTTTTTTGCCAGCGCGTGCTCATGTGACGGCTGGTTTATTTTAAATAAAAATTAAAGTGCCTCTTTAGCGCACGTAGCGCGTGCTAAGTGAACGGCGGGTTTATTTTAATTAAAAAGTATGTGTGTGTTGAGCGCGAATGCGCGTGGAAACTGTGAGTGAATAAAGAGTTCATTTTAACAATTAATTTGTGATTAAGGGGAAAATGAAAATAAATAAAACACATAAAATAAATACCTGGAAGGGGTGTGTATGTAATGCAGAAATGCGCACGGAAGAGTCCCCCAAAATAAGTGAATCCAGTAAAGGAAAAGTAAAGACCACTGACGGAACAACAAAGACAACACCTTAGTGGGTGGGTTGATTTGGTTTGAGTTGGTTTTTTAATGTTTGTAATTTGTGATTATTTATGGTTGAATAAATGGAAAATGATCAAGGGAGGTGAGGGGAATTTTTTTAGAATTTTTTAGAATTTTTTTAGAATGCTTTACTATTTTTAAATGAATTTGCTACATTTATTGGCAATTTAGGGATACAATTAGGAAATATTTAATTTTAAAAAATTGTAGGGTGGGTAATTTCCAGCGGACAACCTCCCAAAAATGGGCAAAAAGCAAAGGGAATTTTTAGAAATTTTTTTGAATTATTTTGATGGAAAAATTAATTTAAAAATTAATTAAATCATATAAATCATGGTAATCAGATAAGTCAATTAGAAGTAAGTCAGTTAAGTCTGGTTAGTCTGGGTAAGTCATGGTAGTCACAGGAAGTCAAGTCAGGTTAGGTTAGTCAGGTTGAATAAGTCAGATAAGTCCAATTAGTAGAAACTAACCTAAAGGGGGTTAGGTAACCTAAGGTGGGTTAGGGTTAGGGACAACTAACTAGGGTTAGTTAGTGAAACTAACTAGGGTTAGTTAAGGAAACTAACTAGGGTTAGTGTTTTAACTAGAGTGAAGTTAGTTGTTAACCTAATTGAACTTAGGTTAGAGTGAACTAAACCAAGGTTAGTAACTAACCTGAGTGTGGTTAGAGGAGGGGGAGGTGGTTAGAGGAGGAGGAGGTGGTGGGGGAGGTGGAGGAGAAGGAGGCGGCGGCACGACCGGGGAGCGGTGGTCCACGCGGCTGCAGGCGCTGTCCCAGAGGCGGCGACGACGATCCACGCGGCGGCGGGCTGGCAGGTCGGCGGCGACGCTCAAACGGTGACGAGGCGGCGACGGCCGACTGGGGGCTCCAGCGGGCGGCGGCGCAGTGACGCAGGTCGGCGGGCGGCGTTGGCGATGATGGCAGCGGCAGGAGACAAGGCGACGGCGGCCTCACGGCGACAAGCGGCGGTCCACGCGCTCCAGAGGGCGGCGGCGACGCTCCACAGCAGGCTCCAGAGGCGGCGACCCAGGCGTTCCGCAAGCGGCATTGACGCAGAGGCGGCGGCGACGTGATGCAGCAGTCCACAGAGGCGGCGACGGGGTAGGAGGAGACGGCGGCGAAGGAGCGCAGGTCGGCGGCGTCGGAGCAGGCAGTAGACGAGGGAGGGAGGGAGGAGGAGGAGGGAAAAGGAGGAGGCAGGACACGCAGAGGGAAGGGAGATGGGGAAGGAGGTGGTTGGGGGGAAAGGGTAGGGTGGTTGGGGGGAAGGGGTGGGTGGGCAGGGTGGGCGGGCAGGGTGGGCGGGCAGGGGCAATGGGGGGGGGGAAATAGGTGGGGTAGGGGAGGGGCAATGGGCGGGGGGAAAGGGTGGGTGGGCAGGGGCAATGGGCGGGCGAAATAGGTGGGGTAGGGGAGGGGCAATGGGCAGGGGGAAAGGGTGGGTGGGCAGGGCGCAAGGGGGGTGGGCAGGGCCAAGGGGGGTAGAGGGTCGGCCAAGGGGGGTAGAGGGTGGGCCCAGGGGCGCATACCCCCGTCCCGCACACGTGCGCGGGGCGGGGTAAAAAAATTTGCCGTGACGGGATTGAAATGGCGCTGGGATGATGAGACGGGTCATGCGGAGACGACCGGGGCGCGTGGAGACGCATAAAATGGAAAAAAGGCGCGTTCACGCACAAAACGGGCACGCGAATACACGTAAAAATAAAGAAAAATTAATAACTCCCAATCTGGACGGCAAAACGAAATAGCGTAAAAACAAAAAGTGGGCAGGACGGCAGCGGGAAAACAAGAAAAATATATGACAGAGGGTTCGGGAAGGGGAAAGGGCGGTCACGTGCAAAAAACACAAAAAATGAACCAAAAAACGCAATTAAAAATTAATATTGAAAAATCCGTGCATCGGAATGAGGTGCAGAAAAAAGGAAAACTGTGCAGAAAGATGTGCCCGACATTCCTATCACATCAAAACATAATTCCGACGGAGATAAGACGCGTTCACATGGGAAAAACCCAAAAAACAAACCCAAAAATGGGATCGGAAATTAATATCGGACGAAGCGTTCACCGGAATGACATGCAGTAAGAAGGAAAAATGTCCGCAGGAAGGAGTGGCACAGGGTTATCATGTTAAACCGCAGTTCCGGTGGAAATAGGAGGGATTCACATGTAAAAAAACTCCAAAAAGACGCCCGAAAACTCACTGAAAAATTAATAAGTAAAAATCCGGAAGTCGAAAGAGGGAGGAGGAAAAAGGAAAAAGGTGGGGGAAGGAACAGGGGACACGACTGTCAGATCAAATTGGAATTCCGATGCAAACAGGGCAGGTTCACATGGAAAAATGTCAAAAATACGCACGAAAAAGGTGGAAAAAACCGAAAAATGAATAATGGACAAATCGTGTATCGGAATGACATGGCGTAAAAAGGAAAAATGTCAGGGGAAAAGTGGTTGGCAGGGCTATAACGTCAGAGCATGGTTCCCAAGCAAGAAAAGCGCGTTCACATGGAAAACCGGCTAAATTATACAAAATGCTTCAAAAATTAATAACTCGAAAACCGTGCACCGGAACAGGGGTAGGTGAAAAGGAAAAATGGCCAGGGCAAAGGGAGGAACAGGGCTATGAGGCTGGATTTGGACTTCGGTGAACGTAGGATGCATTCACATAGTAGGACCTCCAGATCAAGGAATGAAGGAAAACTGCAAGGGAACAGCCCCAAAGGTGGGTGGAAAATGAACGGTCGAGTGGGAAGGGACCCCATCAGGGTAAAAGCAAGGCATGGCATACATGCATGAGCAGGGTAAGGCATATGCAGAAGGGTATGCACTGTAAACGCGCGGGGACGCGTCCCCACACTTAAGACCTTAACGGATAGGGTTAACCGAGCAACAGGGACCTAGGACCACACCACAGACCATCCGCTAGCTTCCCCACACTTAAAACATGACCGTCACGAAGAAACAGAAGGTGTAGGGTTAGAAAAACTTGGCCCGTTTCGTCAAGAATCAAGGTTGAGTGTCGATGGCACGTCCAGGGTGGTTGTCAGCTTCTGGAGGTACCAAGGCCTCTTCTCGGCACACGTTCGTCATGGCAGGGACCACGCGGTAGCACCCAGGGAGGTAGCTGGTTAAAGGAATCACAGGAAATTTGTCGATGATGAGGGCTATTTCACTCAACTCACAGTCACTCAAATGAAATGAAAGAACAGTCACTCGCCCCATGACTAATATCACTCGAGGAAGAATGATTAAAACCCATATCTCGTACCCGATTGAGGAATCCACAAGGGGGAAATGGTGCAGAAAGAGTATGCCAGGGTGCATAGTTCATGGTGCATTAGTGCGTCCAACCCGTCTGGCATAAGTGCAAGGAGGAAGGCAAGGGAGCCTTACAGTGCAGTGTACAGAACAGGGTGGCGTGTCTTGTGATGACGGCAAAGACCCATCCCGTGGGTGCATAGGGAAACGGGAACATACCTGACTCCAAGTGTCGTAATGAGAAGTAGTGTGTGTGTTTTGCAAAAGTTGAAAGGTTTTAATGTTTCAATGTTTATAGACCTCATTTCTAAGGTCTAAGAATGCTCATGTAAAACAAACCCTTAAAGGAATATGAAAAGGTGGAAATGAAGAGCCATGCAATTTGTGGAAAAAGGTGGTTTGGGGAGTTACAACTTCTCTTTCTCTCCTTTATCTAGCTTCTTGCACGTATCTTCTTTTCACTCTTGCATTGGCACAACTCTTGCTCTCTTTCCTTTCTTGTGCTCTCTTGCTTTATCACTTCCATGGAAAAAGGAGAGAGTGAGGATGAGGATGATGGTCTTATCTCTTGTGTGCCCAAATCTTGTGTGAGAGCATGGTTTCTTGTTGAGAGGAAGGGTGTTTCTTGCAGATTTTTGAGGGCACGGGCAACAAAAATCTGCAAGAAACACCCTTCCTCTCATTTTGTGCCTTTTTCTTGCATAAATTTTTGGTAGCATCTACAATGCCCGTGCCCTCAAAAATATGAGAAACACCCTTCCTCTCAACAAGAAACCATGCTCACACACAATATTTGGGCACACAAGAGATAAGACCATCATCTTCATCCTCACTCTCTCCTTTTTCCATGGAAGAGATAAAGCAAGAGAGCACAAGAAAGGAAAGAGAGCAAGAGTTGTGCCAATGCAAGAGTGAAAAGAAGATACGTGCAAGAAGCTAGATAAAGGAGAGAAAGAGAAGTTGTAACTACCCAAACCACCTTTTTCCACAAATTGCATGGCTCTTCATTTCCACCTTTTCATATTGATGCCAGGAGGCATATTCCACGGTGGATTCCGTGAGGTTTTACGGTGGATTCCGTAAACTTAGATGACCGGGGCTCATACACAAAGAGGATTCTTTGTGCGAGAAGTTGATGGGGACGCCTGTCCTTTTCGGGCGTTTCATTAATTTAGTGTGTACGTGGGTGATTCCATAGCGGGTGATTCCGCAAAATGCATATTAAATTAATAAACGTTTATGAGTTTAGAGTGCGCACTCGTAATAAATTAAGGTTAGGATTTATTTCTAACCAGTTGATTTATTTATGTACCTGAAGACTGCTAGGTATTCACTTTTGTCGGTTTAATTGTATTATTTTACTAACGATTGTGAATGCTTCAGTTGATGTGTAGAGATAGCAGCAGTGGCGGAGGAAAGCATTGGAGTCTAGCGAGTATTTGACTTTTGGACTATATTTTGATAGGCGCCACGCCTATATTTTGTTATGTCTATTGAGACATCGATTATTGATTATTATTTTGTATGCGCTTATACGCCTGGATATGTTATTTCTATTTGGACATTGAGATTGGGCGTGCCAGACTCTATGGGCACCGTCCATTAGCTTTATTTTCTTATTTTTTGTAGAAAGCAAACTCAAAAGCTAAAAGCTTATCATATTTTTGTAATTGGGCTATTATTGAGCATGAAGATTGGAAATATACATTAAATACATGCTTTGTGAAGCGCTCACACAAGGCATGGGGGAGATTGAACCCAATTTGTCTCTTGCCTCTTGTCGTGCATGCTTTTACATTGTTTTTTGTGCAAAAAGGTAGAGTTCATTGTTCTTGGGGACCTTCAGGGATTCACTACGTGAGCTATCTGCGATCGATCTGCGCACCAGTGGTATCAGAGCGGAGCAGAGATCAAGAGCTTCCAATCGCTACCAATCTCGGGCGAAGGCGGAGCTCCAGGAACAAACGGGCTCTACAGTCAATCTCATCGCGAACCGTCGATACAGGCATACTTCTGGCGACCAAGAACCCCTGTTTCCACTGTCAGATCACGAAGGACCAGGCTCTGCAGGCGGAATACCACTCCTACATCTCCATCATCAAGTTGTGGAGTTACAGAGATAAGCTTCATTAATTTTCTCATTACTTCATTGCAAAAGCTTAAGAGAAAGCTTAAGAAGCTTAAAAGCTTCTAATAATCCTAATCGTGGCCTCAGAAGACCCCCGAAAAATCCGCGCGATGAAAAAAACGGACCCCCCCCCTCACGAAATCGACGCCGCCTGCTTAGTCCTCCATTAAGCTATTAAAGCTTAAGCTTAATCACTAAAGCTTAAGGCTCTCTGCAAGTTACACAAGACACACAAGTTGATATACTCTAGGTCTCGCACTTCTGAAGTCAAGTTCTACAAGTCAGCTGGAATCAAGTTCTGCAAGTTCTGCAAGTCGGCCTAAGTTCAGCAAGTCAACAACTCTGCAAGTCTGCTAAGTCTGCAACTCTGCAAGTCAGACTAAATCAGAACTGACTAGTGCTTAAAACTCCTAGAAGACTTGTTCGTATGCAAAAACTCTGAACTGGAAAGTTGTTCGCAGCAAGCTGTTTTACCTATCTACAAGTTCGTTGAAGTACTTTCAGCAAACGGATACAGAAATATTGCAGATTTTCTGAAAATATACAAAGAAATACCCAAAAATACATAGCCTTGTAACCCCAAATTTGAGCTACGCTCATCCCGCTAACCTGATTTTGAGTGAGAAAGGTTTATTGAGTTTTACAGGATGACTACCCCCCATATGGATGATCCTATGGCTGAAGACGACCTACCTGAGCCTACCATGGAACAAAAGCTAGATCTAATCATGCTACAATTGGAAGAAGAGCGAAGAGCTAGGCAAGTATTGCAAGCGCAATTGACAAAACTTCAAAGAGCATCCACCGACAAAGAAGAACCACAAGCTGAAGATTTGATTCGCCATACCATCGACGCCACTCTTGAAGCACAAACCATTCGCAAGGAATCCAAGATAAGTAAACGAAGTTTCAAGTTTCGCACTTTCAATGGCATAAGAGAAGGAAAGACTGTTTTATCATTCATTAGCCAGTTTGATGACTATTTCCATGAGGAAACTTATCCCGAAAAAGATAAAATCAAGTGTGTTACTAATCATCTGATAGACAGAGCATCACTTTGGTGGACTGTAGTCCGCAAGAGCATAGAATGTCCTGCTACTTGGGAAGATTTCAAGAAGAAGGTCATGCAAAATTTCCTTCCACCGCAATTTCATGAGAAGGCTATCAAGCAATGGGATTTACTTCAACAACGGGATCGTGAGCTTATTCCACAGTATACAGAGCGTTTTTGGAATGCACTCCTACAGCTACGCATGCTTGAAGACGTACCAGAGACGACACATAAGCGGAAGTATATGTCTGGACTTCTTGGACATTATTACGCTGAAGTGAACATGTTCAAGCCTGCTACCCTTGAAGACGCCATCTCCTTAGCTCACGACACTGAAGATAAGTTACGCGGAAGAGACAGACGACCACAGCAATTCCAAGCCAACGGTAATTATGGATCTAAACAATTCAATTCCAATTTTAGAAGGTTTAATCCAGGTCGTTTCTCATCACCATCTTTCCACAAGAATTGGCCTAAACCACCTGCATTACCATCCACTGTCAATCCAAATCCCAAGCCTATTCCACAAGCAAATCCAAATGTACCCAGACTTCCAGCCATTGCAAATAATGTAACCAAAGCCAAGCCAATAGTATGCTACAAGTGTCACCAGCCAGGGCATCTCGCAGCAAATTGTCATTCAAAGAAGCCACCAGCACATATCAACTACCTTGGAGCTATGGACGAAGACGAGCATGAGGATATGCCAGATTTCACTGAAGATGAGGATGATTCTACTACTACTTCCGACACTTTACCAGGTATGCCTACTCCACATTCATTGTTGACTATGAAATGTATGGTGCATGGAAAAGAAAGAACTATATTGCATGATGATGGTAGTACCCATGACTTTATTTCAGCAAAATTGGTAAAGGAATTGAAATTGCATACTGTACCTACGCATTATCGCATAAAAGCTGCATTTTTAGGCACTAGGTACAATGGCACACAAGAAGTTCAAGATTTAGAAATTCAAATTGTTTCATATATTGAAAGAAGAAATTTCTTAGTTGTTCCATTACAGTCAAGTGACATTATTCTAGGAATGCCATGGAGACACCAGCATAATCCAAATATAGATTATTCTACGCACACAATGAATATTAATTTTCAAGGAAAATCTATTACATTATATGGTATGCATGCATCTCATATTTTTCCACTGCTTTTGCATACTCAAGCAAAACATGCACTACGCAAGAATACTAAATCATATCTCATTTGGGTGAATGAATTGCACGCAAAGGAAAATCATATGCACCCTAGGCATAAGGAATTTCTTGCATATTTTAAGGACTGTTTTGCAGAAGACCTACCACCAGGTTTACCACCATCACGTCCAGAAGACCATAAGATTGATTTAATACCTGGCACACAACCACCTTGCAAAGCACCATATAGGCACAATCAAATAGAGCAAAAAGAAATCCAGAGTCAAGTTGAAGAATTACTAAATAGAGGCTTAATTCGACCTAGCAGTTCTCCATTCGGTGCACCTGTGCTCTTAGTCAAGAAAAAGAATAATACTTATCGTATGTGTATTGACTACCGAGCATTAAATAAGATCACTGTAAAGAATAGGTATCCTATACCTAGAGTTGATGACCTTATGGATAAACTGCAAGGATCTTCTATATTAGGTAAAATTGACCTTAAGTCTGGATATCATCAGGTGAGGCTAGATAGATCCGATATATTTAAGACTGCATTCAGGACACAGTTTGGCCATTACGAATTCTTAGTCATGCCATTCGGATTAACTAATGCACCTGCTACTTTCAGTAGAATGATGAACCGTATCTTTCTGAAATATCAATATTGTGTGATTGTTTTCTTTGATGATATTTTGGTGTTCAGTCAAATTGAAAAAGAGCATTATGAGCATTTATCATTAGTTTTTCAATTACTGAAAGAAAATCAATTGTTTGCAAATCCTGAAAAGAGTGAATTCTTTAAGACAGAAATAGAATATCTAGGTCATATTGTATCAAAAAAAGGAATTAAAGTTGATCCTAAGAAAATTGATGCAATATTGCATTGGCCTGTTCCTAAAAATGTACATGAATTACGCTCATTCCTTGGTCTTGCTAGTTTCTATAGGAAGTTTGTACGTAATTTCTCATTACTTGCTTTACCATTAACCAAACTTCTTAAGAAAGGAATTGTTTATCAATGGACTGAAAACTAGCAGAAATCCTTTGACTTACTAAAACGTGCATTAACCAATGCCCCTGTTCTACAATTGCCTGACTTTAACAGACCATTCTTTCTAGTTGTGACCGATGCTAGCAGATCAGGAATAGGAGCCATACTAATGCAAGACAACCATCCAATAGCATATTCTAGTTCTAAGCTGAAACCCTCTGAGCTCAAATATTCCACTTATGACAAAGAACTATTAGCAGTTGTACAAGCATTAAAACAATGGAAGCATTATTTAATGGGTTCAGAATTCATGATAAAGACCGACCATAGCAAAGCATTAGACATCTACTTAGCCAACCCCAAATTTCTGACCGTCATATCAAATAGGCTTCCTTCATTCAAAGTTTTCATCCTATCATTCAATACCAACCTGGAAAAGAAAATGTAGTTGTTGATGCATTAAGTAGAAGACCTGCAATTCATAATATTTCTATCATATCTTTTGATTCTTTGATTGCTATGAAAGATACATATCACCAGGATATTACTTTTCATTCTGATTGGCAAAAATTAGTTCAAAATAATTTCATTCCTGTTGATTCATTGTCATATAATGATGGATTTATGTTTTTTGAAAAGAGACTGTGTGTTACTATTCCATTCCGATCTTTTGTTTTGAATGAAATTCATTGTCCCCCATATTAAGGTCATAGAGGTATCATATCTACATTACGCATGTTAACTGAAGATCTTTATTGGTCGCATATGGATGCAGATGTATCTAATTTCGTTTCTGAATGTTTGATTTGTCAAAGAATAAAGAGACATCATGGTAAACAGTATGGATTATTAATGCCTTTATCTATTCCATCTAAACCTTGGGAACATATATCTATGGATTTCATTACTGGTTTACCAAATACTAAATCTAATCATGACATGATTTGGACAATTGTAGATAGATTTAGTAAGCAAGCATATTTCATTGCATGTAAGAAAACTTTAACAGCATCACAAGCAACATAGTTATTTTTGAAAACTGTTTTTACTAACCATGGATTGCCAAAAGTGATTATTTCAGATCGTGATTCTAGATTTTGTAATAATTTTTGGATTACACTGTTTGCAAATCTAGGCACAAAGATTGATTTCTCATCTGCATTTCATCCAGAAACAAATGGACAAACAGAAGCCACAAATAGTACCATTTTAGATCTTTTACGTGCATACACTACCTCTAAACCTCAGACATGGGATACTCATTTACATTTACTACAGTTTGCATACAACAATACACCGCACACATCTACAAAGAAAGCACCTTTTGAAGTCATTTATGGATATAGATTATCTACACCTGTTGCATCTTTGTCTAATAGAATACAGAGTGCTGATGATATTGCTACTCTGCATAACAGTATTTTTGATGAGGTTAAGGATATGATTGCTAAAGCCCAACAATCATATACCAAACAAGCCAACAAGAAAAGACAAGCCATGAATTTCAAAGTTGATGATTATGTATTGCTTAGAATAGAAAAGCGTAGACTGCAAAATGTAGATAGACATCCAGTTGTCAAATTAGCTCCTAGATTCTATGGACCATTTAGAATCATTCATAAGATTAATGATAATGCATTCAAGTTAGAATTGCCATCTCATTGGAAAACTCATAATACATTTCATATTAGTTTATTGATACCATTTAGAGGCCAATTACCTATCCACCCTGTCTATGAAAACCCACCTTTATTAGAAGAAGAGACTGAAATACTTGAACCAGAAGCCATCATAGACACTGACTACATGACCACTAGAACTGGCTGAAGGTATTCTAGATATCTAGTAAAATTTAAGAACCATCCTGTAGAGGAAGCACAATGGATGCACGCTAGAGACTTAAATGCTTTCCCCACTCTGTTAGCCCCACATTGAGCTAATAGCAATTGAGGTCAATTGCTATCCCACCCCGGGGGGTATGATGCCAGGAGGCATATTCCACGGTGGATTCCGTGAGGTTTTACGGTGGATTCCGTAAACTTAGATGACCAGGGCTCATACACAAAGAGGATTCTTTGTGCGAGAAGTTGATGGGGACGCCTGTCCTTTTCGGGCGTTTCATTAATTTAGTGTGTACGTGGGTGATTCCATAGCGGGTGATTCCGCAAAATGCATATTAAATTAATAAACGTTTATGAGTTTAGAGTGCGCACTCGTAATAAATTAAGGTTAGGATTTATTTCTAACCAGTTGATTTATTTATGTAGCTGAAGACTGCTAGGTATTCACTTTTGTCGGTTTAATTGTATTATTTTACTAACGATTGTGAATGCTTCAGTTGATGTGTAGAGATAGCAGCAGTGGCGGAGAAAAGCATTGGAGTCTAGCGAGCATTCGACTTTTGGACTATATTTTGATAGGCGCCACGCCTATATTTTGTTATGTCTATTGAGACATCGATTATTGATTATTATTTTGTATGCGCTTATGCGCCTGGATATGTTATTTCTATTTGGACATTGAGATTGGGCGTGCCAGACTCTATGGGCACCGTCTGTCAAGATTGTGGGAGAGAAGGAAGGAGTCTCGCTTGAAGCTTTCTTGCTTGCACAATGGGGGAAGACACACAAGGGTGGAGGCTGAAAACAGTTTTCCTCTTCTTAGTTGTGTAAGCCAAAAGAACTCTAGTACAAAGAAATAGAAGAACCCTCTATATGGGTCTCAAACCAAACTCAACTAACTAAGGTGGCATACTAACTGAGCCACGAACTAGAGTAGATAAGGATAGCTATCATGTAGCTATTATTCATGGGCGGTGTACCAACCGCATCTGCAACTAACACGATGGTGACATAAATGCACAACGGTCACCCTGGCGTATCACGAGTGGAGCTCGATATCTCAACACTCCCCCTCGAGCTCAATCCCAATTCCTGCACACCAAGCAGGTCTCTGAACTTGCGCAACTTCTCTGCGCCCAATGCCTTCGTGAATATGTCAGCTACCTGATCCTCTGTGCTGACATAAACTAGATCAATAAGACCTAGTAAAACCCTCTCTCGCACATAGTGATAATGCACCTCAATGTGCTTTGTTCTAGCATGATAGACTGGGTTATTTGCCAAGTGTATACTACTCATGTTGTCACAATAAATGACAACTGGCCCATCTGTAGACTGATACATATCATAAAGTAGCTTATGTAACCAAGCTACCTCACATGCAGCCATTGCTGCACCCCTGTACTCAGCCTCTGTGCTCGACAAGGCAATTGTAGGTTGTTTCTTGCTGCTCCAAGTGACTGCAGCACTCCCAAAAGAGAACACATATCCACTGGTAGATCGTCTATCAGAAATACTACCAGCCCAATCAGCATCAGTGTATCCATGCAACTGTATCTGAACCCCAGTCTCATAAAATAGTCCATACTGCAATGTGGACTTCACATACCTGAGTATGCGTCTAGCCGCATCCAAATGTGGTTTTCTTGGAGCCTGCATAAACTGACTTACCAATCCAACAGCATAGCTCAAATCTGGCCTGGTAATAGTCATATAAATCAAACTTCCTACTATGCGTCTGTACATAGTAGGGTCTTCTAGAAGCTCACCTGCATCTATGCTCAGCTTCACATTCTGCTCCAAAGGAACTGAAATAGGCTTACAGCCTATCATCCCATATTTGGACAGCATGTCCAATCCACACTGCCTCTGCAAGAGCTGTATCCCACTTGGTGATCTAATCACCTCAATGCCCAAGAAATAACGCAGCTCTCCCAAATCCTTCATCTCAAACTTCTGCTTCAATAGCATTTTCACATGAAGGATATCTTCATCACTGTCACCTGTCATAATCAAATCATCAACATAAATGACAAGTAGCATAATACCTTTCTCTGTTTTTCTCACATAAAGTGAGAAATCTGCCTTGGAAATCTGAAAGCCAATAGTGACAAGATACTGTCCTATCTTGTCAGACCATGCTCTAGGTGCTTGCTTCAAGCCATACAAGGCTTTCTTCAACCTGCAAACAAACTCAGGATGAACAGCATGCACATAACCTGGTGGCTGCTCCATATAGACCTCTTCTTGCAAATCACCATGCAAGAAGGCATTCTTTACATCCATCTGATGTAAAGACCATCCCTTTGATGCAGCCATAGCAATGACTGCTCTTACGGTTGCCATCCTTGCAACCGGACTAAATGTTTCTTCATAGTCAATGCCATATGTTTGTGCATACCCCTTGACTACTAATCTTGCCTTGTATCTGTTCACAGAACCATCAGCATTGTGCTTCACCTTATAAACCCACTTACAGCCAATTGCATTCTTACCTTTAGGCAAAGGTACTAACTCCCATGTAGCATTTGCTTCCAAGGCATCCATTTCTTCATCCATGGCTTTCTCCCATTTTTCTTTTCCCATGGCTTGCTCAAAAGATGTGGGTTCTGGTTCCTGTATCACTTTGACCATATATGCATAGTGAATGGTTGTAAATCCATCATATTTCAGCCTATCCACAGGATACCTAGCTCTCGTAGACCTGCGCAAAGTAGGTTCACTCCCAGGTGCTCTCAAAACATCCCTGGTCTTCCTTACTCCAGGTGTAACAATAGAAGGAATACCCAACTCATCATCAATGCTCTGTTCTGAGCCACTGGATTCACCATCCACATAAGAGTGACCTGCATTCACATCAAACATGGACTGATCAACCTTCTCTTTTCCTTTTCGTGATACCTGCATACCACTATCTGCATTACTTTGAGAAGATTCTCCTGATCTCAATCTGCCTGTCCATGGTGAAGAATGTGAACCACTACTAGAGGACGCTCCAGGTCCACTAATATTTTGTGACTGCTGCTGTGAATTTTGTGCAGCATTACCATTTTGTGCATCTTCATCATCAATCACATTTACTGGTTTATACCAGCTACTCATCTCATCAAAAACAACATCTCTGCTCACTGTAAACTTACGAGTAGAGGGGTTATAGCATCTATACCCTTTTTGCTGCAGAGAGTAACCAATAAAGATGCACTTATCAGCTTTTGGATCCAACTTGGATCTCAGCTCATCTGGCACATGTACATAGGCAATGCAACCAAAAATTTTCAAATGAGAAATATCTGGTTTTCTACCAGTATACCTCTCCTCTGGAGTCATTCCATGTATTGCTGCAGTGGGAGTCCTGTTCATTATGTAGACTGCTGTAGCAACTGCTTCAGCCCAATAAAAATCTGGCAAGTCTTTTTCATTGAGCATGGCACGAGATACCTCTCCAATATGCCTGTTTTTCCTTTCTGCAATTCCATTCTGTTGTGGGGTATAACTGCATGAATATTGCTGCTTTATGCCATGCTCCTGCAAGAACCTTGCAAACTCATTTGAGAGGTACTCTCCCCCTCCATCTGACCTTAGGCATTTTATTTGCAGACCTGTTTCTTTTTCAGCCATAGCTTTAAGGGTTTTGAAATGCCCAAAAACTTCACTTTTCTTTTTCATAAAATACACCCAAACTTTTCTGCTATAGTCATCAATAAAAGTGACAAAATAATGACAGCCTCCAAGAGATGCAGCTTTAGTAGTCCACACATCAGAGTGGATTAATTCCAATGGCTTCTCACTCTCTTGAACATGTCTAGGAAATGGTTTCCTTGCCTGTTTTCCTAACTGACAGGCTTCACATACCTTATGCATTTCTGCAACCTTGAATTTGGGCAATCCTGCAATAATATTTTGGGCCTGCATTGATTTAAGTCGTTGTACATTAACATGACCAATGCGTTTGTGCCAGATATCAATATCTGCAACTACACCGGTTCCATGTGCAAACATTGCTGCACTCAATTCAGACATGTCTGCATCCAACGTAAACATTCTGCCCTTCTTCTTTCCTTTTGCTATCAAGCGACCTTTATTTTTCATATCCTCAACAAAGCATCCATGAGGATTAAATCTGACCTGCAAGCCCTGTTCAACCATTTGACCAACAGAAACTAGATTCTTGGTGATATTCGGGACATGAAATACATCGGACAGGTATTTCTTTTTCCCATCCTGCATAGACAAGGGAATTTTTCCAATCTGCACAATAGGATGTGCAGTATCATCACCAGTCTCCACAAATCCTGGTTTTTCCATTTTCCTTGCATCCTCCATCCATTCTGCACGACCTGTCATGTGGTTTGATGCACCTGAGTCAACATACCATACATCATTGCTTTCTTCTGCACTTGTCATAGAATTGTTCATGTGCTGCACCATAAACAAGTGCTCATTTCTGTCATCACCCTGTCTACTAGAAGATGCATAATTCCCTTGTTGCAGTTTTCCATTCATGATGTCATTCTGCTTTTTATAGCAGTCTTTAGCCATATGACCCATTTTACCACAGTAGTAGCATTCAACATTACTGTTTGCATTTTGACCTCTTTGCCATCCACCATGACCTCTTTGGCTCCCCCTGCCTCTAGAGTTACCACGTCCTCCTCCATAGGACTGGTTTTCTTGAGTTTGCTGCATATTCTGATTTCTACCACGGCCTCCAAATCGGCCTCCTCTACCTCTGCCTCTACCTCTTCCAGCATTTGAGTAGAAGACAGCTTCTTTTGAAGTTCCTCCTGAAGAAGATGCACCACCATTTCTCTGTTCCTCAGAAATTAGAAGAGCAATCAACTCCTCAAAATCAGGAAATCTTTCACGAACTGAAATGGATGTCCGAAACTGTGCATAATCCTTTCCTAGACCATTCAAGGTCACAGAAACTAAATCATCATCTTCCACTGGCGACCCAATGGAAGCAAGTGCATCTGCAATCTTCTTCACCTTCATGTGGTAGTCATTGATGCTCATATTTTCTCTTTGCACATTGTGCAACTCTTGCTTGAGCTGCATTTTCCTGGCTTGCGTATTTGTGCTATACATCTTTGACAGAGTATCCCATGCCTCCTTTGGCGTACTTGCATCCTGAATATGCACAATCATAGAGTCTGAAATGCTGATTGACAGCCAGTACATAACTTTCCTGGCTCTCTCATGCCATGCTTTGAATGCCTGCATTTGCTGTTGATTGGGAACATCAGGAAGAACTGGTTCTTCTTCATTTCCTGCAACAAATTCCCAATATCCTTTTCCCATAAGGAAATTCGTCATTCTAAACTTCCATGCCTGGAAGTTGTTCTTGTCAAGCTTTTCAGTTACAATCTGTGAAAGAGAGTCAGACGCCATTACAGAACGCTGCAAAAAATTCTGTCACTACAAAAACTCAGCTTCACCCTCACAAGGGCAAATCTGCAAAACTGGTGAAAGTGGTATTTGACCACACAGTCACTTCCTAGTGACGATTTTGCATAAACAAGAACCAAGGATGATTCTGAAACTCCCAATGTCTCTGCGCACAAGCATACGATGCAATTTCTACAGTAACTTTTCACCGACCTGTAGAACAGTGGCTGCACAGCATAAAACTGAGCCTTTTCCTGAGTGCGTGCAGAAAACTTCCGTCTGCAAAACAGGCCCCGAAATGGCCTCAAATCAAAAAAACAAGGTCGCCGAGAGCTAAACTCTCGCCCGCAGCATATACTGCCCTCTTGCTTCACCGCGAAGGGCGTCTCAACCTGAGACAATGCACTCCTGCACTTTCCGGCTGTGCTACCTGCAGAGATCTGCTCCCAAAACAGAAAATGAAAGCAACACTGCTCCTCTTACCAAACCACCGCGAGCTTGGCTTGCTTTCTTGAGCTCCTTACCACGAACAAGGCTCTGATACCATGTCAAGATTGTGGGAGAGAAGGAAGGAGTCTCGCTTGAAGCTTTCTTGCTTGCACAATGGGGGAAGACACACAAGGGTGGAGGCTGAAAACAGTTTTCCTCTTCTTAGTTGTGTAAGCCAAAAGAACTCTAGTACAAAGAAATAGAAGAACCCTCTATATGGGTCTCAAACCAAACTCAACTAACTAAGGTGGCATACTAACTGAGCCACGAACTAGAGTAGATAAGGATAGCTATCATGTAGCTATTATTCATGGGCGGTGTACCAACCGCATCTGCAACTAACACGATGGTGACATAAATGCACAACGGTCACCCTGGCGTATCACGAGTGGAGCTCGATAACTCAACACCGTCCATTAGCTTTATTTTCCTATTTTTTGTAGAAAGCAAACTCAAAAGCTAAAAGCTTATCATATTTTTGTAATTGGGCTATTATTGAGCATGAAGATTGGAAATATACATTAAATACATGCTTTCTGAAGCGCTCACACAAGGCATGGGGGAGATTGAACCCAATTTGTCTCTTGCCTCTTGTCGTGCATGCTTTTACATTGTTTTTTGTGCAAAAAGGTAGAGTTCATTGTTCTTGGGGACCTTCAGGGATTCACTACGTGAGCTATTCTGCGTCCGATCTGCGCACCAGTGTATGATGCTAGGAGGCATATTCCACGGTGGATTTCGTGAGGTTTTACGGTGGATTCCGTAAACTTAGATGACCAGGGCTCATACACAAAGAGGATTCTTTGTGCGAGAAGTTGATGGGGACGCCTGTCCTTTTCGGGCGTTTCATTAATTTAGTGTGTACGTGGGTGATTCCATAGCGGGTGATTCCGCAAAATGCATATTAAATTAATAAACGTTTATGAGTTTAGAGTGCGCACTCGTAATAAATTAAGGTTAGGATTTATTTCTAACCAGTTGATTTATTTATGTAGCTGAAGACTGCTAGGTATTCACTTTTGTCGTTTTAATTGTATTATTTTACTAACGATTGTGAATGCTTCAGTTGATGTGTAGAGATAGCAGCAGTGGCGGAGGAAAGCATTGGAGTCTAGCGAGCATTCGACTTTTGGACTATATTTTGATAGGCGCCACGCCTATATTTTGTTATGTCTATTGAGACATCGATTATTGATTATTATTTTATATGCGCTTATGCGCCTGGATATGTTATTTCTATTTGGACATTGAGATTGGGCGTGCCAGACTCTATGGGCACCGTCCATTAGCTTTATTTTCCTATTTTTTGTAGAAAGCAAACTCAAAAGCTAAAAGCTTATCATATTTTTGTAATTGGGCTATTATTGAGCATGAAGATTGGAAATATACATTAAATACATGCTTTGTGAAGCGCTCACACAAGGCATGGGGGAGATTGAACCCAATTTGTCTCTTGCCTCTTGTCGTGCATGCTTTTACATTGTTTTTTGTGCAAAAAGGTAGAGTTCATTGTTCTTGGGGACCTTCAGGGATTCACTACGTGAGCTATTCTGCGTCCGATCTGCGCACCAGTGTATGATGCCAGGAGGCATATTCCACGGTGGATTCCGTGAGGTTTTACGGTGGATTCCGTAAACTTAGATGACCAGGGCTCATACACAAAGAGGATTCTTTGTGCGATAAGTTGATGGGGACGCCTGTCCTTTTTTGGCGTTTCATTAATTTAGTGTGTACGTGGGTGATTCCATAGCGGGTGATTCCGCAAAATGCATATTAAATTAATAAACGTTTATGAGTTTAGAGTGCGCACTCGTAATAAATTAAGGTTAGGATTTATTTCTAACCAGTTGATTTATTTATGTAGCTGAAGACTGCTAGGTATTCACTTTTGTCGGTTTAATTGTATTATTTTACTAACGATTGTGAATGCTTCAGTTGATGTGTAGAGATAGCAGCAGTGGCGGAGGAAAGCATTGGAGTCTAGCGAGCATTCGACTTTTGGACTATATTTTGATAGGCGCCACGCCTATATTTTGTTATGTCTATTGAGACATCGATTATTGATTATTATTTTGTATGCGCTTATGCGCCTGGATATGTTATTTCTATTTGGACATTGAGATTGGGCGTGCCAGACTCTATGGGCACCGTCCATTAGCTTTATTTTCCTATTTTTTGTAGAAAGCAAACTCAAAAGCTAAAAGCTTATCATATTTTTGTAATTGGGCTATTATTGAGCATGAAGATTGGAAATATACATTAAATACATGCTTTGTGAAGCGCTCACACAAGGCATGGAGGAGATTGAACCCAATTTGTCTCTTGCCTCTTGTCGTGCATGCTTTTACATTGTTTTTTGTGCAAAAAGGTAGAGTTCATTGTTCTTGGGGACCTTCAGGGATTCACTACGTGAGCTATCTGCGACCGATCTGCGCACCACATATTCCTTTAAGGGTTTGTTTTACATGAGCATTCTTAGACCTTAGAAATGAGGTCTATAAACATTGAAACATTAAAACCTTTCAACTTTTGCAAAACACACACACTACTTCTTATGCTCATGGCTTTACAATGTGGACCCAATAAAATACCATGGCAAATTACAAAGAATATTGTCAATGATAGTTGCTTGAATTTTCTTTTTGCCGATGTAGACCACATTTTGTGCCTTTTTCTTGCATAAATTCTGGGTTATCATTCCTCCTCTTCCAATCTTGTGAGCGTCCTCGCAAACACCTTGGAAAGACACTTTGCCTTGGAATAAGCACCTCATGTTGATAGAGAAACTGTATCTCTTTACTTCACTTCACTTCAAATTGGACCACCTCAATCGGTACCCATCCAAAGACACCATACTTCTTCCACTTCCACTTCAAACTTCATCTCTAACTTTTTCTTCACACCAATATTTGTAAAACCTTCCACTTTCACTTTGAAAAGAGCACAAGGCAAAACACCATCCAAAAGAACAGAAATCTATCCACAATCTTCAACAAAGAAGGAAAGAGAACCACCTTCATCTTCAAACACATTGTAGACCGATCCATGGAAAGTACCATGAAACTTTAACCCGCAAAAGAATCTTCCTTTAAGTGCATCCTCACTGGAGCCCCAAGAGGAACACCAAGGAAAAAGGAATTCTCTTGCAAGAAAATCTATCTTGTAACATCAACAAGCTTGTTTATCATGTTTCATATGATCACAATGAAGAAAAGAACACCAGGCACAATAAATCTTCATGCAGCATCATGTAGATCTCCCACGGTTTTGATAGAATCAACCATATTCTTTAATATCTTCATAAAATCCATCAATAGAACAAATAAAGCAAAGGAATACACCATCTTTGAATGGAAATACATCACATAGTATTCATTTTCAATATCTTCATAGTCTTCTCTCTCAATCTCTCATATACAATCACTCTGTTTGAGTAGAATTGGCTATCTCTGACTCTCTCTCTCTCTCTCCATCAATAATACATCATATCCTCACTACAATCTCTCAAAATCACTCTCAATAATCCCTCTTAGGTCGTGGATACCCCTCCCAAGAGGTATGTCTGATATGAAGAGTCACCAGAGCCACTACAGTGTCCTTTCATAGCTCACTACTGTCACTTCACTCTAGTCTTTACTTGAGTCTTCAGCAGCTACTTCTTTCACTTCTTCCAGCTCTTTTGCACTTGTATTCACCTCTTTCCAAGGCTAGAAAACTTTCCCAAGCTACACTCTCATCCATCACAACACATACAGAAGCATACAGAACAGTCTACAGAACAGTACCAGAACAGCTACAGTACAGAACAGAACAGAACAGAACAGAACAGAAACAGAAGCTCTACAGAAGACCTACAGAAGGTTACAGAAGGTCATCAAAACCACATAACTCATTCTCAAATCATTCCAAACTCTCACAAACCATTCAATAAACTTTCACAAGATCTCCATCTTCATCAATCAATACTCTATTCCTCCTTACAGAAGACAATCAGAACAAAACAGACCAAAACAGAGCAAAACAGAACAAAACAGAAGGTATACAAAACCAATCAGAACCTATCAGAACATCACAGAACCACTAACAAACATCATGATCTTCCAAAACACCATCATTACCATCCAAAACACTCTCAAACCACTTCTAAACCAATCAATCATCTCATAAAATCAACCATTCAGCTCTCAAAAACAACAAAAATCAGCCAAAAAACAAGTCATTTCAACACTCAACATATCCCCACACTTAATAAGGAAGCGTCCTCACGACCCAGGAAAAAGGGAATACAAGTTTAGGGAAAAGCTCAACTTTGATCTTCAATATCTCCTAAAAAAGAATCCGTCCACCACGACCCCAACTTATAACCTGTTTCTAATATAAAAATACAAAGAAAGGAAAACCCTGTATACATTAACACCTCTTATTAAACTAAAAATCACAACAAATTTATAAAGGATATAAAAGTTTTCTTCGTCTTCATCAGCATCATCTTCAATTCTCCATCCACGACCCCATCACCACAAATCTCCAAAATGTAGCTCGTACATGAAATCCAATAGGAAACCACCACGTTGATTTGACATAAATGAACTCACAACACAAACACTAATACACAACACAACCATCTGAATGACTCCTTCAAAAAGAGAGTTTTTCATTAAAAAGCTTCCGCCATACATTGGAAAGGTATCAATGAAGATGATCCCTCTTAAAAGATTGATGTTGTCGAAAACGATCCATAGATAAGGATTCATCTACAAAGTTTTTGGGAGGATTTTGAAAAAATTGGAGACATCACATCCTTTCCAACAGGACCAAGTATCTGCTAGGCAAACAGAGGGCATGAAAATACAATATATCCAGCTGCTGGGAATCAATGCTTACATTGACATTCATGCACAACTTTGGAATAGGCTTAGAATCATTATGAGAGTGCCTATGCATATATGCCAGGTACCAAGCAAAGTGAGCAGTTAATCTCACTGAAGGATCTGCAGACTATGAATACTGCTGAGCAAAAAAAACATAGTTCTGATAAGCTTGACTGGAAGCTGTCCATTCTCCTGGAATTACTGGCCAATTAATCTGAGGTCCTGTAAGGCAATCATCCGAACTCCATCCCCTTCTTCTGGAAATCTGATTATCAAACCCGTCACAGTCACTAACCAACTGAGGTGGTTGAGATATAGAAGTGTTAGAAGAGGGTAGTGGAATAAGGAAAAGTGGATGAAGGGAAGGATAGGAAAAATCATAAAAAGAAGAAAAGGTTAAAGAAGGAGTGGTAGAAATTTGGAGGGAATCACTAAGGAACGGTGTTAACTGATAAATAGGAAATGTAGAGGGTACATTAATGGATGGTGAAGAACAGGGTGGAGAAGGGGAAAATACCCTATCCTCAATAAAGGAACAATATGTAAAAATGGAAATTTGAGGGAAAGATGAAGGTTGGAAAAGAAGGGGTAAAATAATGGTGGAATTAGATTGACAAAGGGAAAGATATATAGCATAGCGGTGAGCCATTTGTTGGTAATAGAGGAGGGTAGGAACAGAAGGTCCTAAGAGAGATCGTCTATGATAGGCATCAAAGAAGGGAGTATCAAATGGATTATGTCTTGAAAGATAGGTTAAGAGATCCATCCTCAGTTGATTAGTACTCTGGGCAAAGGTAGGAGCTGTGTTTTGTCTTTGATTTAGGACCACCGAATCAATCATGGAATGCCACGAATTATGATGACAGTCAGCTACTTTGGAGAAATAACTTTGGAACATGTCAGCTATGCGCAACTCCAAATGATTGATATACAAAATAGCCTGTAAGACCACATCCCCCACATACCATGCCATATCCACCTCATCTGGAATTAACAAGTCTCCTCGTAGATACATGTACGACATCAACATGGTATCTGGCGTGACAGAATCCTTAAAGACCATTCTGACTACCTCTGTCAACAACTCAGCAGATCAAGCCCCACTCCAGCCATCCTCTGGAAAAGGTAAATCCATCGTGGAAAGCTTCATGTAGAAGACCAACTTCTGTAAGTGGTAGTGGACAAAGAAAGAATGGTCTGGTAGAACATATTCCTGAAACTGCTCAAATGTAGACCATAACAAGTCCATTCTGGACTGCAATCTTTCCACTTTATCTTGGAATAGAGGGCACAAAGTAGCCTGTCTCTGAAGAGCAGCCAAGTCCTGCTGTGAAAGAGAAGGAATCAATGGAACATTAGGGCTTGGAGGAACAGAGCGGGACTTTGCAAGTTGATCTTGCAACTGCTGGATTTGGGAGGCTTGGTTGGCCACTGTGTCATTAGCAGTCTGTAAAGCTGAAAGTTTGTCATCTAAGATAGCTTGGAACTCCTTCGCTTCTCTGGACATTTTCTCCTTCTCCTCTGAAAGGCTAGTAACCTGGGATTGAGCCTCGAGTAACTGGGTCTTCAAAGAAGAAATCTCATCGCTTTGGGTGGCAACCAGTTGGGTTTGTTGTTCCATTTGCTTAAACAAATCTGCTAGGGTATCCTTAACAGAAGCTAACTCAGATGTTGCCTTATGCAACTGGTCCTTAGACTGCATGAGCTCTTCATAAAAAGACGCGTACAACTGTTGAACACAGGCTGTCACTGACAACTCAATGGAACTTTGAATATCTTTACAGAGGAAAGGAATCGCATCTCCTGAAACTAGATTGTTCAGGGAGGGAACTGATATGTCCAATGATCCTTCTCGATGTGCTCTGAACAAGTTATTACAAGTGAGATACCCAGGGAGTTCACTGCCAGAAGTAGCAGGGATAGGTACTGAAGGAAGTACTGAAGGAGCTTTATCCGCTACCCTCTTCAAGTGTTTGCGTTGTATGACCAGGGGAGGCGGAGAATCAACATCCTCTATGTCAATGGGTTCTAACTCATCTGAAGGTGGAGGAGGAGGTACTGGATCGGATGGAGGAGGTGGAGGCATAGTCTTCTGTAAACCTGAATAGGTCAAGAAGGCAGACAAATATGATCCATATGTGACATTGGTAACATTACCCCTGGTGACTTTGACGAAATGCTGATCCATTTTAGTGAGGAGGTAAGTGCTCCAATCAATAGCAACTCCTTTCAACACCATCTTGGAAGCTGTAAAAAGCTCTTTGGACAAATAGTGGGATGGCGTTTTGGCAGGCATAAACCTGTCCTGAAGAAACTGACAGATCGTCTTCCATACGGGATCAGTAATCATAGAAAAGGAAACTCCTGAAGAGTTGATCACCTTCTTAACATCGAGGATTTCCCTTGTCTGCTTTTGCAACAGCTTTAGAATCTCTTCATTAGAGAAAAGCTGACGAGTGGTCACAAAAGGTTCACCTTTGAAGGGTAGAGACAGAGCCTTCCCTAAGCCTCGAGGTGTCAAAGTCATAGAAATTCCTTGGACTAGTCCTGTCTTCTTGCTGTAAGAGGCCAGGAACTCATCACATAACGACGGATCCTTTGGAAGCAGGGGAAAAGAAGTAGCCACAAAAGCAGCAAGTCCCACCTTCGTGAGAGGCTCAAAAGTAAGTAGGGAAGAGTAATCCCTACTAACTAATGGGACGTACTGGATAGGGGGAGGAGCATGAGAAGGCGCCATTCAGATGGTTACACACACACCACAAACACAGACAATCAAGGAGAATGCTTGCAAAGCAATAGACAAAAAACCAAGGATAAGAGAACAACCAATAAAACGTGACACAACCAACTAACCCCAAGCAAACCACATCCTAGAAAAAATTCGACATGACCTTGAGACAAATGCGACCGAAAGCTTCATGCGATGCATCAGACAAACACCCAGAACCCCGTATCAGGCAATAAAAGAAAAAAACTGCATACCGTACCCGTAACCGTATCAAAGACAGTAAACCAAAACAATACCATATCTGACACATATCAATACTACATCGATGATAAACCAGGACTGTACCAGGAAAATAACTCTAATGACTGCGCATACCCATCCCACGAAACGGTTCATTAAAAAGGGGAATTAAGTGCAGTGAGGGGGAAAGAATTTAATGAAGGGTTGATTTTAATAAATTATTAAGAATGGGTGAATTTTTATTAGGTGATAAACCTTAGCAAGAAAACGGTGGTTCTTTTTTATAAATTAAATTACCAATTATTAAGTTAAAACGGTGCTTTTATCCGAATCCCGACTTCGATACCCGACTGGGTCTCTAAATGCAAGTTCATTGATTACAAATTAAGGTGATGTGGAGCGCTTTTTTGCCAGCGCGTGCTCATGTGACGGCTGGTTTATTTTAAATAAAAATTAAAGTGCCTCTTTAGCGCACGTAGCGCGTGCTAAGTGAACGGCGGGTTTATTTTAATTAAAAAGTATGTGTGTGTTGAGCGCGAATGCGCGTGGAAACTGTGAGTGAATAAAGAGTTCATTTTAACAATTAATTTGTGATTAAGGGGAAAATGAAAATAAATAAAACACATAAAATAAATACCTGGAAGGGGTGTGTATGTAATGCAGAAATGCGCACGGAAGAGTCCCCCAAAATAAGTGAATCCAGTAAAGGAAAAGTAAAGACCACTGACGGAACAACAAAGACAACACCTTAGTGGGTGGGTTGATTTGGTTTGAGTTGGTTTTTTAATGTTTGTAATTTGTGATTATTTATGATTGAATAAATGGAAAATGATCAAGGGAGGTGAGGGGAATTTTTTTAGAATTTTTTAGATTTTTTTTAGAATGCTTTACTATTTTTAAATGAATTTGCTACATTTATTGGCAATTTAGGGATACAATTAGGAAATATTTAATTTTAAAAAATTGTAGGGTGGGTAATTTCCAGCGGACAACCTCCCAAAAATGGGCAAAAAGCAAAGGGAATTTTTAGAAATTTTTCTGAATTATTTTGATGGAAAAATTAATTTAGAAATTAATTAAATCATATAAATCATGGTAATCAAATAAGTCAATTAGAAGTAAGTCAGTTAAGTCTGGTTAGTCTGGGTAAGTCATGGTAGTCACAGGAAGTCAAGTCAGGTTAGGTTAGTCAGGTTGAATAAGTCAGATAAGTCCAGTTAGTAGAAACTAACCTAAAGGGGGTTAGGTAACCTAAGGTGGGTTAGGGTTAGGGACAACTAACTAGGGTTAGTTAGTGAAACTAACTAGGGTTAGTTAAGGAAACTAACTAGGGTTAGTGTTTTAACTAGAGTGAAGTTAGTTGTTAACCTAATTGAACTTAGGTTAGAGTGAACTAAACCAAGGTTAGTAACTAACCTGAGTGTGGTTAGAGGAGGGGGAGGTGGTTAGAGGAGGAGGAGGTGGTGGGGGAGGTGGAGGAGAAGGAGGCGGCGGCACGGCCGGGGAGTGGTGGTCCACGCGGCTGCAGGCGCTGTCCCAGAGGCGGCGACGACGATCCACGCGGCGGCGGGCTGGCAGGTCGGCGGCGACGCTCAGACGGTGACGAGGCGACGACGGCCGACTGGGGGCTCCAGCGGGCGGCGGCGCAGTGACGCAGGTCGGCGGGCGGCGTTGGCGATGATGGCAGCGGCAGGAGACAAGGCGACGGCGGCCTCACGACGACAAGCGGCGGTCCACGCGCTCCAGAGGGCGGCGGCGACGCTCCACAGCAGGCTCCAGAGGCGGCGACCCAGGCGTTCCGCAAGCGGCATTGACGCAGAGGCGGCGGCGACGTGATGCAGCAGTCCACAGAGGCGGCGACGGGGTAGGAGGAGACGGCGGCGAAGGAGCGCAGGTCGGCGGCGTCGGAGCAGGCAGTAGACGAGGGAGGGAGGGAGGAGGAGGAGGGAAAAGGAGGAGGCAGGACACGCAGAGGGAAGGGAGATGGGGAAGGAGGTGGTTGGGGGGAAAGGGTAGGGTGGTTGGGGGGAAGGGGTGGGTGGGCAGGGTGGGCGGGCAAGGGCAATGGGCGGGGGAAATAGGTGGGGTAGGGGAGGGGCAATGGGCGGGGGGAAAGGGTGGGTGGGCAGGGGCAATGGGCGGGCGAAATAGGTGGGGTAGGGGAGGGGCAATGGGCGGGGGGAAAGGGTGGGTGGGCAGGGCCAAGGGGGGTAGAGGGTGGGCCCAGGGGCGCATACCCCCGTCCCGCACACGTGCGCGGGGCGGGGTAAAAAAATTTGCCGTGACGGGATTGAAATGGCGCTGGGATGATGAGACGGGTCATGCGGAGACGACCGGGGCGCGTGGAGACGCATAAAATGGAAAAAAGGCGCGTTCACGCACAAAACGGGCACGCGAATACACGTAAAAATAAAGAAAAATTAATAACTCCCAATCTGGACGGCAAAACGAAATAGCGTAAAAACAAAAAGTGGGCAGGACGACAGCGGGAAAACAAGAAAAATATATGACAGAGGGTTCGGGAGGGGGAAAGGGCGGTCACATGCAAAAAACACAAAAAACGAACCAAAAAACGCAATTAAAAATTAATATTGAAAAATCCGTGCATCAGAATGAGGTGCAGAAAAAAGGAAAACTGTGCAGAAAGATGTGCCCAACAATCCTATCACATCAAAACATAATTCCGACGGAGATAAGACGTGTTCACATGGGAAAAACCCAAAAAACAAACCCGAAAATGGGATCGGAAATTAATATCGGACGAAGCGTTCACCAGAATGACATGCAGTAAGAAGGAAAAATGTCCGCAGGAAGGAGTGGCACAGGGTTATCATGTTAAACCGCAGTTCCGGTGGAAATAGGAGGGATTCACATGTAAAAAAACTCCAAAAAGACGCCCGAAAACTCACTGAAAAATTAATAAGTAAAAATCCGGAAGTCGACAGAGGGAGGAGGAAAAAGGAAAAAGGTGAGGGAAGGAACAGGGGACACGGCTGTCAGATCAAATTGGAATTCCGATGCAAACAGGGCAGGTTCACATGGAAAAATGTCAAAAATACGCACGAAAAAGGTGGAAAAAACCGAAAAATGAATAATGGACAAACCGTGTATCGGAATGACACGGCGTAAAAAGGAAAAATGTCAGGGGAAAAGTGGTTGGCAGGGCTATGACGTCAGAGCATGGTTCCCAAGCAAGAAAAGCGCGTTCATATGGAAAACCGGCTAAATTATACAAAATGCTTCAAAAATTAATAACTCGAAAACCGTGCACCGGAACAGGGGTAGGTGAAAAGGAAAAATGGTCAGGGCAAAGGGAAGAACAGGGCTATGAGGCTGGATTTGGACTTCGGTGAACATAGGATGCATTCACATAGTAGGATCTCCAGATCAAGGAATGAAGGAAAACTGCAAGGGAACAGCCCCAAAGGTGGGTGGAAAATGAATGGTCGAGTGGGAAGGGACCCCATCAGGGTAAAAGCAAGGCATGGCATACATGCATGAGCAGGGTAAGGCATATGCAGAAGGGTATGCACTGTAAACGCGCGGGGACGCGTCCCCACACTTAAGACCTTAACGGATAGGGTTAACCGAGCAACAGGGACCTAGGACCACACCACAGACCATCCGCTAGCTTCCCCACACTTAAAACATGACCGTCACGAAGAAACAGAAGGTGTAGGGTTAGAAAAACTTGGCCCGTTTCGTCAAGAATCAAGGTTGAGTGTCGATGGCACGTCCAGGGTGGTTGTCAGCTTCTGGAGGTACCAAGGCCTCTTCTCGGCACACGTTCGTCATGGCAGGGACCACGCGGCAGCACCCAGGGAGGTAGCTGGTTAAAGGAATCACAGGAAATTCGTCGATGATGAGGGATATTTCACTCAACTCACAGTCACTCAAATGAAATGAAAGAACAGTCACTCGCCCCATGACTAATATCACTCGAGGAAGAATGATTAAAACCCATATCTCGTACCCGATTGAGGAATCCACAAGGGGGAAATGGTGCAGAAAGAGTATGCCAGGGTGCATAGTTGATGGTGCATTAGTGCGTCCAACCCGTCTGGCATAAGTGCAAGGAGGAAGGCAAGGGAGCCTTACAGTGCAGTGTACAGAAGAGGGTGGCGTGTCTTGTGATGACGGCAAAGACCCATCCCGTGGGTGCATAGGGAAACGGGAACATACCTGACTCCAAGTGTCGTAACGTCCCTCAATCTCACCTCTCGGTAATTGATTGAAGAAACTCCAGTCACACTCATCCCACCCTCTGTCTCACTCTCTGTTGATAGATACAGGAGGGCAGCCTTTTCCTGAAACCCATTGATATAATCCTCACAGTCACTTGTGCAAAGATTGTATGCCTTGTGCGCATTTGATGGTGCAACAGTGCATCCCGCCTTGTGCCGGCATACGGTGCAAGAAGGAATGCCAGGGAGCCTTATGGTGCAGTGCACAGAGACAAATTGTGCTTTGTGCATTGAGAGGCCCATCTTGTGCGTGCAACACTTCATTCACACTTCTCTCCTCTCATTTGATTTGAAGGGGAAAGACTGGTCTCTCGCCCCACCCTCTGTCTCACGCTCTGTTGATAGATACAGGAGGGCAACCATACTCACTTCCCCATCTGGTTAGGATGAAAGCTCACATCACTCAATTGTTTGTCGATGAAGATCACATCATCAGTTGTTGAAGAGGCTTACCCAGGGAGGTAGCCATCAAATCGAACGTTGTGTTGAATAGGACATGTCATCTGCTAGAGGACAGGTAGTCACTTTGCAAAGAGACCCAGGACACAGCATACCAAGGGAGGCAGCTTCGGAATTGGATCCTGGAAATATCAATTAATGAATCCACTTTCTGGACTGCTGGGTGTTACCACATTTTCCACAGCCAGCTTCTCGCCCAAGGATGTTTACCACCTTTTCCTGGAACGAGGCCTGCTATGACAGAGAATTGCTTCCTTGTCTCTCATAACAGATTTGTTTTTTTTTTTTTCTTTTTTTCTTTTTCTTGTTTTTCCCTATTCCCGAGGGTGTTTCCACCTTTTCTCGAAGAATAGGTCGGCATGACAGGGACCTAAGTCCTTTTCTCCCATGACCGATATGTTTTGTTTTTTTTTTCTTTTTTTTTTCAAATTGAGCAAGGGAATGGTAGAAAGACCATGTATCAAGACCAACCTCGTCACTGTCGCTGGTGGAAAATAGAGGATAAGAGATCAAGGCTGGAAGGGGGGTTTGAGGGGATAGAGGGTTGCGTCCACTTCATCACGAATGACTGAAGAACGGCTATCAGAAGTAGCATCATAAGAAGTACAGTGCCACGCCAACGAGGGAAAGGATCAACTGACCGTAATTGTCAAGATCCCCAAGGAGGGAAGTACTTCTTCAGGCGATATCCATTGATCAGAAAGGGATCATCAGAGGCATCAACGGTCTGCACTTGGACAGAACCATTAGGGTTGATGGCAAGTACCTTATAGGGGCCCATCCACCGCTGTTGGAGCTTGCCAAGAAACTTGCTAAATCGTGAATCATAGGCTAGGACCAAATCACCTTCTTTGAACTCCTTGTGCTTGATGAAGCTATCATGGTAAGCCTTGCGTCGAGCTTGCGTGGCTTCCATGCACTGTAGAGCCATCCTACGAATTTCGTCCAAACATTCCAAGTGCAGGAGACGGCGTTGCAGTGAATCATCATCCCCCAAACGCTCTTTGATAGCCACTCTCAAAGAGGGTAGTTCCAGTTCAACAGGAAAAACAACTTCTGTACCATACACCAACTGGAAGGGTGTCTATCCTGTTGCTGCTTTATGGGAGGTTCTGTACGCCCAGAGGGCCTCTGTAAGTCGATCGTCCCAATCACGACGATGTGCGGAAATTGTTCTTGTCAGAATCGAGCAGAGGATGCGATTCGTGACTTCGACTTGGCCGTTGGCTCTGGGGTAATAAGGAGTGGACTTGCGATGGCGGATCTTATACAACTCTGTCAACTCTTCCATGACTTTGTTGAGGAAATGAGTGCCTCTGTCACTTACCAGCTCTAAGGGACTGCCAAAACGGGTGATGATATTCTCGTACATGAACAGGGCCACACTGTTACCATCGTCCCGCTTTAGGGCTTTAGCTTCACACCACTTTGTGACATAATCCGTACATACAAGGATGTATCGGTTCTGTTTCCTTCTGGTAGGAGGATCGATCGGACCTACGAAGTCGATGCCCCACTTCTCAAATGGCTTCAACGGAAGGATAGGTTGCAGTGGCATGGCACTTGTCTTGGTGGGTTTCCCCATTCTTTGACAAGCATCACATCTTTTACAGTAATCATAGGCATCCTTGTGAATGGTAGGCCACCAATATCCTGCTAGCAGAGCCTTCCTGGCTGTAGCTTCTCCTGCAAAGTGACCTCCACATGGCTCGTCATGGAAAGCCTTCAGAACAATCCCAGTCTCATCTCCTGCAACACATCTTCTGAGCACATCATCTTTGCCTTTCTTGTACAGTGCACCGCCTAGCAGGGTGTAGGGGCTGATTCCAGCATGAGCTTCTTCCTTTCCCGACTAGAAATACCAGGAGGGTACTGTTGGGTTGCCAGCAGATTGGCAATGTCTGCATACCAGGGGGTTACAGTTTCTACCAAGAATAGGGAAGCATCAAGGAGGTCTGGATCATCCTGCTCCTCGTCTGCAGTTTGTGGGATACGCGACAAATGATCAGCCAGAACATGGGAACGACCAGGCTTAGTAATCACCTCGAAGTCGAACTCCTGGAATAAAAGGAGCCATCTCATCATTCGTCCTTTCACATATGCTTTGTTCATCAAGAAGGACAGGGCCTCATGATCCACATAAAATTTAAAGTGGGTAGATAGGAGGTAATGGCGAAACTTTTTCAAGGCAAACACCATTGCCAAGCACTCCAGCTCTGTCACTGTATAGTTCCGTTCCCTATCAGTGACTTTTCGGCTTGCGTAATAGATTGGTTGATCCAACTTCGAAGAGCCCTTTTGGCAGAGGACAGCACCTAAGCCTTCAATTGATGCATCAGTGTGTACATGGAACTCTTTCATCCAATCAGGAGGTTGCAGAATGGGTGCCTCTATTAGACACTGCTTCAGAGTGTGGAAGGCTTTGTCACATTCTTCTGTCCAAGTAAACTCTGCATCTTTCCTCAGGAGCTTGTGCAAGGAGGTTGCCTTTGTCGCAAAATGGGCTATAAACCTTCTGTAGTAACCCACATGGCCTAGGAATCCCCTCAACTGTTTGAGGTTGGTGGGTGCTGTCAGAGCTGCGATCTTTTCAATCTTTGCAGGGTCTATTGATATCCCTTGTTGCAGAGACAATGTGGCCCAACAGGACTCCAGAAGAGACCCCAAAGATGCATTTGTCGGGATTGAGGGAAATCCCATACTCCCGGCATCGGTCAAAGCATTGTTCCAGGTGTTCCCAGTGTTCACGGATCAAACTATAGACACAGAAGTCATCCAAATATACCTCAATGAAGTCGTGCAGATGATTTTGAAATGCGGCCATCATGACTCGTTGGAAAGTAGCAGGGGCATTGCAGAGCCCAAATGGCATCACTCGGTAAGCGTAGGTCCCCCATTCTGTGGTGAAGGTTGTTTTGGACTGGTCTTCTTCTGCGATTTGGACTTGGTTGTATCCGCTGAATCCATCCAGAAGAGAATAAAGCTCATGTCCTGCCACTGTGTCCAACAGTTGGTCTGTGAAAGGGATATGAAAGTGATCCTTCTTTGTTTTAGAATTAAGCCTTCGGAAATCCACACATATTCACAATTTGCCATTCTTCTTGGGTACAACCACGATGGGTGAAACCCATTCACTATTTGCCACTGGATAGATGAACTCGGCTTCCAGAAGCTTCAGCAGCTCCGCTTTCACCAATGTGGAATAATTCGGGTTCATTTGCCTCTGTCGTTGCCGTACTGGCTTGGCATCAGGCTCCAAGTCAATATGATGTTGACATATTGTGGGATCAATCCCCTTTAGGTCTTTGTAGGACCACGCAAACACGTCCAAATTCTCTTTCAACAAGTTGTACAAGGTTGACAACTCCTCTTCTGGGAGGCTGCTACCCACCTTCAAGTGGCGTTCAGTGCCTTCTGCATCCACAAAGGTTAACTGCCTTTCACCTTCTACTTCACGGATGAAGGTCCCGCGGACTGCTTCTGGATACAGATCCGCCTCCTTCAAGGGAGTGGTGTCCTCTTCTGATGTCCCAGTAGAACCAACTTTTTCTTTTGGTGGAGACTTAGGTTGCTCCTTAAGATGTTGGAATGAGATTAGAGCTGTTTCGGGTTTGGTTTCAAGATTAATTACCTCTTGGCTTGAAGACTCATCTTCTGATGATACATCCAGGAACGTCACATAATAGGGACCCTCTGATACCTGTTGGGTTGGTGGGATTGGTGCTTGTTGGCACGGTGCATCATCATCATCTTTCTTTGGCAAGGATGGGTTAGGACGGCATGAGTCATTGCTAAAAGACGGCTTGTTCTTCTTAATCCATTTCTTATAAAGGTTTTGCATATGAGAAGATCCATTTACCAAACCAAATGGTACCATCATCCTTCTGTCCCATAGCATGAGCTCATCGGCTTCTGATGCTTCTGGAACTTCTTCCTCAAATGTATCCTCTTCAAGTGGGATAGATTCTTCTGACTCACTTTCATAACCTTCTTCGTCCATATCATATTCAACCTCTTCTGTCTCTGTCTCTGCTTCTGTTTCTGCTTCTGCTTCTGTCTCTGCTTTTGCTTCTATCTCTGCTTCTGCTTCTGTAGGAGCTCTGTAACAGAATAACAGATTCTCTGTTTCCTCTCCTGCCTCTGTCTCTGGCTCTGCTATGGCCATGTAACAGGGAGAGCAGTACATCCATGCTTCTATCTCACTGTCAGAAGTGATTTCAGAAGTCATTCCCGGTTCAGGTAGGAAGTATTCACCCATTGATAATGGCGTTGCATCTTTTGGAAGTCGGCTTACAGTATCCACTGTTAAGGAATGTGCCACTGTTTTCTTGGGAAGGATCTGTTTGACAGTATCTTCGTCTGCTGATGTTCCCTCCGTAGCCTCATTAAGGGAGTCAGAAGATAATTCCAAGGAGGTGGATCCATGTCCTTTTTGAGAACCATACAGTTTCAGCACCACTTTGTTGGGTCCTCTACCCAAGGTCAAAGTTCCTTTGAACCAATCCATCCTTGCTCGGGCTTAAAAAAGCAATGATCTGCCCAGTAACAGAGGATAGGATGTACCATAAGAGTTTGGCTTCACCACCAGATAGGTTAGCCAATAATCTTTTCCAGCCACTGTAGTCTTCACATATGGGAGAATGCCCAAAGGCTTGATTCTACTTTGATCCGCCAATCTGATGAGCCATTGGGTGGGTTGCACACCTTGTAGGCCTAGATCCTTCATTGTAACATCCGTCATAATGTTCACTGATGAACCACCATCAATCAATGCATTTGCGATGAAGCAACCTTCTATCCATACGCCAGTCTCTGGAGTACCGGGATCTAGGAAAGCATTAGCCACATCCACTTCTTTTACAGGCTCTGGAGCCTTGTTGGACTTTGTTGCTATTGAGGGAGCAATCCTTAAACCGCGTCTTCTTGTCACTATACTTTTGAACCTTTTCCGGCAACTGGGAGACAACATCAATAATTGTGGGAATGTGAGGTTTGGTCTAAAGGTATCTAGATCTCTAACTAGATCGTATTCCTTAATAGGATCCACTGGCTTCTCTAACCGGTTAGGGAATGGGGCAACACCCATTTTCATTTTTCCTCTTTCTTCCAACAGAGGAATTACAGGAACTTCTTCTGCCACTTGTGGCACTTCCTCCTCTTCTGTGTCCTGGACCTCTGGTCCTGTCTCTGTAACTCTCTGTGGCACTGTAGGGCTCTGTACGGCACTGTTAGGCTCTGTTCTGTTCTGTTCTTCTGGTGGAAGATTGAACTTCACTATTCTGGTAGGAGGGTTATTTTCTTTCTGGATAGGTGGTTCCTTCTGCTTTGCACGCGTGATGGCAGCAACTTCCAATTCCACTAAATTGGAGGTAGGCTCTTGGGCCTTGGCCGGACTATCAGTAGCACTGTTTTTCACTGGGGCTGGGCTTGGACAGTCTTTTGCAGTGTGGCCTTCTCCTTTGCATCGACTGCATAAGGGCTTGTAATCCACTGACCTTCGTGGATTTGGACAATTTGGTGAAATGTGTCCCTTTTCTCCGCATCTGTAACATTCCACTTCTGATCTCTGACCACCGCCAGACTGTCTTCCTCTGTAACTTTGAGAGGGAAATCTTCTGGGTCCGAAATTAGGACCAAACTCTCTAGGCTTGGGTCCAATATCCTGTGTTGTCATTTTGGATTCCAGCAAGTTGAATCTTGCGTCTTCTTCCTTCCTTCTCCTATCATGCATCTCCTTCAGAGAGCAAATGTCCTCGGTATGGTTCTTCCGCAAACAGTAGGAACAGAAGGCTCTAGGGATGGTTGGTTTTCGTGTACATTCAGTGGCTAAATGGCCTGCTTGATGACACTTACCACACCAAGTATTTGACCGCATCACATCTCTTCCTGCTCCTACAACGTTGGATATGCTAGCGGTATTCACTTTCAACGTCTGTAGTTATTCTGTAATCACATCCATCAACTCCTTTTTGATGTTTGCAACTGAGTTAGATAAGTAGTCCTTCAAGCTTTCTCCTCCTGAGACACTGGCAGGAGGGTTTTGAGGAGTCTCTGTAATCACTGCATAAATGGGTTGGGCTGGTACAGAGGGGTCTCTATTCTGGTTCTGATTCAGAGCTCCTGTTTGAACTGTTGGCTGTTGGCTCCAATTGGTAGGATTCCACTGTTGCTGCTGATTTGGCATTGAGGAAATTGGTTGGGACCATTGTTGTTGTGGTTGAACCACCATTTGAGGCATGGATTGTGGCCACTGTGGATTTGGTGCATTGTACTGTGATACCGGGGGCATCTGTTGGTAGGGATAGGGAACAGTCCCTGGAACTGCATTTGGTGGATACATCATTCCTGGCATCAGAGGAGGTAGGACTCCTCTTCCTGTATTCATCGCTAATCGAGCTTCCACTTCATCGTACAGTCTTGCACCTTCTGTTGCAGCTTGCAGTGTGGCTGGTCTTTGCAGCTCCACAAACTTACGGACTTCTGGTTGTAATCCTCTGAGAAACACCCCCTTTTGAATGCCATCATCTAGATTATGATTAGTCCATCTCTTCAGGATGGATTCCATTCGTGAGACATAAGCTTCTACTCTTTCTCCAGAGGATTGACTTAGGTTCATAAATTCCTCTCTCATCCGCTCTTCAAAACCTTCATGCCTGAATTTAGTGAGGAAGGCCAACGTCAAGTCGTCCCATGTGCCAAAAGTTCCTGCTGCTTGTCTCTCATACCACTGAAACGCCGCGCCCTTGAAAGTGGCGGGGAAAATTGCTAACCAATGCTCAGGGGTTCTGGCATTGTTAGCCACACACGCTACCATAAACTCTGCTACATGAAGATCGGGGTCTTCATTGTACTCTCCCTTAAAAACTGGCAATGGGACTACATTCGCTGGCCTGTCATCAATATTTCCAGGACGGATCTGGCTTGGAAGTGGACCTCCAGTAGGAGGAAGGGCTTGATGTGCCATTGGGACTTCTGTAAAGAGTTCCGCAAGGGCATCAAAGGCGGCTTCTGCTGCTAGCTCGTTCTCAGCCTTGATTTTTGCTTTCTCTCTTCTCACGTACCTCTGGACTCGTTCTAACGCTTGCCTTTTTATTGCGTCATTCATCAGGGGTGTGGCTCCACTAGGTTATTAGTGCTCCACAGAGGGTTAACAGAAGACTTCAGTCTCTGGAGAACTCTCTTGCCAACATTTCTTCTACTTCTTTCCTTTCAACGTCCCTGAATTCTGCTTTCATGCCACTGCACAGAGGAAGGTATTCGGTTCGGAAGGTGTCAAAATGCATACGTCTGAGCATTGTGGTGGTGCCATCATCATAGTAATGCCAGCTTCTGATGGTTTCAACAGTGTATGTTGTGAAAAACACTCTATCTACCAGCTTCTAGTGGGTTGCTAATTGAACAAACAGAAGATTATCAGTACACCAAGCATCCCATGTATCTTGCTGTTGAGCGTCCACGAACAAATTCCAACTCTTTTCCTTCTTGTCCCTGTGAACCTCTACAGACCAAGACTCCTGAAGCCTCTTCACAATCTCCCACTTGATGTTGTCTGGAAACTTTTCAATGAATGCCAAATCTTCCATGGATGGTCATTCTCTCTGTTTCTACTCTTTAGTTTGTTCCCAAACAGTTTGCCACCAAGATGCAAGTTTCTGCTGCTTCAATAGGAAGAGGAAATTATCCACCACATAGAGCATGCATCATGATGGTGATGTGTTTCCGCCATTGTGGGATGAACTTCTTGTGGAAAGTGGCTTTGATTATGAGAAATTCCAACTCTTCAGTGGAAGAAGGAACTTTACAAACATCCATTGAATTCTTCTCTTCTTGGCAATGCCATTTCCTTCATTTTCAGCCTCTTCTGGTGCTTGTTGATGGCAAGTTTCCCCGGCTGCGCACCAAAAACATGGAGCCCCAAGAGGAACACCAAGGAAAAAGGAATTCTCTTGCAAGAAAATCTATCTTGTAACATCAACAAGCTTGTTTATCATGTTTCATATGATCACAATGAAGAAAAGAACACCAGGCACAACAAATCTTCATGCAGCATCATGTAGATCTCCCACGGTTTTGATAGAATCAACCATATTCTTTAATATCTTCATAAAATCCATCAATAGAACAAAGAAAGCAAAGGAATACACCATCTTTGAATGGAAATACATCACATAGTATTCATCTTCAATATCTTCATAGTCTTCTCTCTCAATCTCTCATATACAATCACTCTGTTTGAGTAGAATTGGCTATCTCTGACTCTCTCTCTCTCTCTCCATCAATAATACATCATATCCTCACTACAATCTCTCAAAATCACTCTCAATAATCCCTCTTAGGTCGTGGATACCCCTCCCAAGAGGTATGTCTGATATGAAGAGTCACTAGAGCCACTACAGTGTCCTTTCATAGCTCACTACTGTCACTTTACTCTAGTCTTTACTTGAGTCTTCAGCAGCTACTTCTTTCACTTCTTCCAGCTCTTTTGCACTTGTATTCACCTCTTTTCAAGGCTAGAAAACTTTCCCAAGCTACACTCTCATCCATCACAACACATACAGAAGCATACAGAACAGTCTACAGAACAGTACCAGAACAGCTACAGTACAGAACAGAACAGAACAGAACAGAAACAGAAGCTCTACAGAAGACCTACAGAAGGTTACAGAAGGTCATCAAAACCACATAAATCATTCTCAAATCATTCCAAACTCTCACAAACCATTCAATAAACTTTCACAAGATCTCAATCTTCATCAATCAATACTCTATTCCTCCTTACAGAAGACAATCAGAACAAAACAGAAGGTATACAGAACCAATCAGAACCTATCAGAACATCACAGAACCACTAACAAACATCATGATCTTCCAAAAAACCATCATTACCATCCAAAACACTCTCAAACCACTTCTAAACCAATCAATCATCTCATAAAATCAACCATTCAGCTCTCAAAAACAACAAAAATCAGCCAAAAAACAAGTCATTTCAACACTCAACACTCACAAAAGATTTGCCAATGAAGAGCTCCACTAGGTTGATGTATTCGTGTGTTTTTGGTACAAAAGGAAAGAAGTGTGGTTTTATTTATAAAAGGAAAATAACTATTCTAATAGCTAGTATGATGCTTGTGTGAGGGAGCAAGGCTCTTAGTTATGAAGAGCATATGAACAAACTCAAAAGAGATTTTGTTGTTTTCTTTCTTCATTGTAAGGGATAAAAGAGATATTTGAAAGTTGAGTGGCTATCGTAGTCTCTCTCTGCGAAATATGGGGAATGAGACGAAGAAGATAGGAACAAAGGAGTGGAGTGGGAGGTTACTTTCTCTTCCATCTCTCTCTCTCTCTCTCTCTCTCTCTCCGTCTCTCTCTCATCCTCCTCTTGAAGGCTTGTCAGCTCCGAATTCAGAGCATTAACTTTTCCCTCTATGGAAGCAAGGCGATGGTGTGCTTCATTCAGCTTGTCCGTGACATCTTTCAAGTTTGTCTCAGACTTCATGAGTGCATCCTCGACCTCCTGCTTTGATGAAATCAATGCCTGTTTCTCAGCCACCAGGGCATACTTCTCCAGCCCCAACCCTAGCACTTCTTTACGACAGTTGGACAGCTCCATCTCGAGCTTATGCTTCTCGTCTTCTAGCCAGTTTTTCTCCAGGGCCAAGCTCTCAGCCTTGGAGGAATTGCCCCTAATTTCATCCTCCAAAGCCTTAATTTTGCCAATCAATTCATCTTTGGTGGCTCGCGAGATGTTTACCTGATTGACGAGGGCTTCATTAAGCTGCTTAAGGCTAGCAATCTTCTCCTCTGAAGAAAGCTCCTGGAGATGGTGGTGATGGTGGCTAGAGCCGTTTCCATGGTGGTTCTCATCCAAACCCGAATTTCCTACGCACGGCCATTGTCGGCAGCGACATGGTCTGTAATGGGGGGCACGTTGGTGTGGGGGTTGTCGTCTGCGGTGTGGTCGCTATCTGTCGGAGAAGAGAGCGAGCTATGAAGGATAGTGAGGAGGAGGGTGTCTGCAGAGAAGAGTTCGTCGCTGCCAGAGGACGTGTTTGAGCTTCCGCAGGGGTGGCCATGGTGATGGTTATGGTGCTTCTTGTGGGAAGGCATGGTGCTCAGCTTGCCCCTCTCTCTCCCTCTCGCCAGAGCTCTGGAGACAACTGATATTATTGCTACCAGGAGGGAACTGTGACTCCATCACTATAGCATGCTTCCAAACCACTCTGAAGGCTTCTCTAGTTCTTGTAGAACTCCAAAATGGTAGCCAAAAAAACTTTCAAAGCTTTGCAAGAATTCAAACCTTGATAGAACGAAACAGATAACCTTTCTTAACCACCATATTTATTGCAAGTCAGAAGGATAGCATTGAGAGCAGTAGCATCTATACAGCATTGCAATGGACATGAACCACATCAAATCTATCCTTCTTTCTCATTTGTTTCTTGTAAATCTTGAGAGCATCCATGAGTAGCCCCCTGGCAGGATCACCAAAAATGAACAGCCCAAGGACAGCACCTAATCTACCAAGAGAGCAGGCCTCATGGTGGCATCTACAATGCCCGTGCCCTCAATAATCTGCAAGAAACACCCTTCATCTCAACAAGAAACCATGCTCACACAAAAGATTTGGGCACACAAGAGATAAGACCATCATCTTCATCCTCACTCTCTCCTTTTTCCATGGAAGAGATAAAGCAAGAGAGCACAAGAAAGGAAAGAGAGCAAGAGTTGTGCCAATGCAAGAGTGAAAAGAAGATACGTGCAAGAAGCTAGATAAAGGAGAGAAAGAGAAGTTGTAACTCCCCAAACCACCTTTTTCCACAAATTGCATGGCTCTTCATTTCCACCTTTTCATATTCCACCTTTTCATATTCCTTTAAGGGTTTGTTTTACACGAGCATTCTTAGCCCTTAGAAATGAGGTCTATAAACATTGAAACATTAAAACCTTTCAACTTTTGCAAAACACACACACTACTTCTCATGCTCATGGCTTTACAATGTGGACCCAATAAAATACCATGGCAAATTACAAAGAATATTGTCAATGATAGTTGCTTGAATTTTCTTTTTGCCATGTAGACCACATTTTGTGCCTTTTTCTTGCATAAATTTTGGGTTATCATTCCTCCTCTTCCAATCTTGTGAGCGTCCTCGCGAACACTTTGGAAAGACACTTTGCCTTGGAATAAGCACCTCATGTTGATAGAGAAACTGTATCTCTTTACTTCACTTCACTTCAAATTGGACCACCTCAATCAGTACCCGTCCAAAAACACCATACTTCTTCACACTTCCACTTCAAATTTCATCTCTAACTTTTTCTTCACACCAACATTTGTAAAACCTTCCACTTTCACTTTGAAAAGAGCACAAGGCAAAACACCATCCAAAAGAACAGAAATCTATCCACAATCTTCAACAAAGAAGGAAAGAGAACCACCTTCATCTTGAAACACATTGTAGACCGATCCATGGAAAGTACCATGGAACTTTAACCCCCAAAAGAATCTTCCTTTAAGTGCATCCTCACAAAAGATTTGCCAATGAAGAGCTCCACCAGGTTGATGTATTCGTGTGTTTTTGGTACAAAAGGAAAGAAGTGTGGTTTTATTTATAAAAGGAAAATAACTATTCTAATAGCTAGTATGATGCTTGTGTGAGGGAGCAAGGCTCTTAGTTATGAAGAGCATATGAACAAACTCGAAAGAGATTTTGTTGTTTTCTTTCTTCATTGTAAGGGATAAAAGAGATATTTGAAAGTTGAGTGGCTATCGTAGTCTCTCTCTGCGAAATATGGGGAATGAGAGGAAGAAGATAGGAACAAAGGAGTGGAGTGGGAGGTTACTTTCTCTTTCATCTCTCTCTCTCTCTCTCTCATCCTCCTCTTGAAGGCTTGTCAGCTCCGAATTCAGAGCATTAACTTTTCCCTCTATGGAAGCAACGCGATGGTGTGCTTCATTCAGCTTGTCCGTGACATCTTTCAAGTTTGTCTCAGACTTCACGAGTGCATCCTCGACCTCCTGCTTTGATGAAATCAATGCCTGTTTCTTAGCCACCAGGGCATCCTTCTCCAGCACCAACCCTAGCACTTCTTTACGACAGTTGGACAGCTCCATCTTGAGCTTATGCTTCTCGTCTTCTAGCCAGTTTTTCTCCATGGCCAAGCTCTCAGTCTTGGAGGAATTGCCCCTGATTTCATCCTCCAAAGCCTTAATTTTGCCAATCAATTCATCTTTGGTGGCTCACGAGATGCTTACCTGCTTGACGAGGGCTTCATTAAGCTGCTTAAGGTTAGCAATCTTCTCCTCTGAAGAAAGCTCCTAGAGATGGTGGTGATGGTGGCCAGAGCCGTTTCCATGGTAGTTCTCATCCGAACCCTAATTGCCGTGCGCACGGCCACTGTCGGCAGCGACATGGTCTGTAATGGGGGGCACATTGGTGTGGGAGTTGTCGTCTGTGGTGTGGTCGCTATCTGTCGGAGAAGAGAGCGAGCTATGGAGGATAGTGAGGGGGAGGGTGTCTGCGGAGAAGAGTTCATCGCTGCCGGAGGACATGTTTGAGCTTCCGCGGGGGTGGCCATGGTGATGGTTATGGTGCTTCTTGTGGAAAGGCATGGCGCTCAGCATGCCCCTCTCTCTCCCTCTCGCCAGGGATCTGGAGACAACTGATATTATTGCTGCCCGGAGGGAACTGTGACTCCATCACTATAGCATGCTTCCAAACCACTCTAAAGGCTCCTCTAGTTCTTGTAGAACTCCAAAATGGTAGCCAAAAGAACTTTCATAGCTTTGCAAGAATTCAAACCTTGATAGAACGAAACAGATAACCTTTCTTAACCACCATATTTATTGCAAGTCAGAAGGATAGCATTGAGAGCAGTAGCATCTAGACAGCATTGGAATGGACATGAACCACAGCAAATCTATCCTTCTTTCTCATTTGTTTCTTGTAAATCTTGAGAGCAACCATGAGTATCCCCCTGGCAGGATCGCCAAAAATGAACAGCCTAAGGACAGCACCTAATCTACCAAGAGAGCAGGCCTCATGGTGGCATCTACAATGCCCGTGCCCTCAAAAATCGGCAAGAAACACCCTTCCTCTCAACAAGAAACCATGCTCACACCATAAACGATAGTTGTCACCAATAGACCAATCAGGCCAAGTGCACCCCATGCTCCTCTCAGCCTTTTATTAGGATCTCCTGAGTAGTAACCCAATGAGTAAAACACACGGCCAGCCACCCATATCATGCCAAAGATGGAAGATGTTATCGAGTACCCAAGACCTCCCAGCAGTAGAGGCAGCAGAGTGAGAAATGCCGGGTAGCTCTCAAGAGTATTCTGATGGGCTCACTGGTAACAATTGAAGAGTGAGTTTTCACTCTCCTCGTACATCTGGGGTATTTTAGCCCGCACTTCCTTCTTTGCAAGCCCACCTTGATCCCTTGCCATTGAGTGAGCACAACGCTTGCAGCTGCTGTGAGGGATACATAGTCGAAACGGGGCGGAAGCACCGGCACCAACGCTATCACAGTCGCCATTCCTCTCTCTTCTGAGGCTCGAACAGAGAGGGAGACACACACACTCTCTCTCATGCTCATGGCTTTACAATGTGGACCCAATAAAATACCATGGCAAATTACAAAGAATATTGTCAATGATAGTTGCTTGAATTTTCTTTTTGCCGATGTAGAACACATTTTGTGCCTTTTTCTTGCATAAATTTTGGGTTATCATTCCTCCTCTTCCAATCTTGTGAGCATCCTCGCGAACACTTTGGAAAGACACTTTGCCTTGGAATAAGCACCTCATGTTGATAGAGAAACTGTATCTCTTTACTTCACTTCACTTCAAATTGGACCACCTCAATCAGTACCCGTCCAAAAACACCATACTTCTTCACACTTCCACTTCAAATTTCATCTCTAACTTTTTCTTCACACCAACATTTGTAAAACCTTCCACTTTCACTTTGAAAAGAGCACAAGGCAAAACACCGTCCAAAAGAACACAAATCTATCCACAATCTTCAACAAAGAAGGAAAGAGAACCACCTTCATCTTGAAACACATTGTAGACCGATCCATGGAAAGTACCATGGAACTTTAACCCGCAAAAGACTCTTCCTTTAAGTGCATCCTCACAAAAGATTTGCCAATGAAGAGCTCCACCAGGTTGATGTATTCGTGTGTTTTTGGTACAAAAGGAAAGAAGTGTGGTTTTATTTATAAAAGGAAAATAACTATTCTAATAGCTAGTATGATGCTTGTGTGAGGGAGCAAGGCTCTTAGTTATGAAGAGCATATGAACAAACTCAAAAGAGATTTTGTTTTTTTCTTTCTTCATTGTAAGGGATAAAAGAGATATTTGAAAGTTGAGTGGCTATCGTAGTCTCTCTCTGCGAAATATGGGGAATGAGAGGAAGAAGATAGGAACAAAGGAGTGGAGTGGGAGGTTACTTTCTCTTTCATCTCTCTCTCTCTCTCTCTCCGCATCCTCCTCATGAAGGCTTGTCAGCTCCGAATTCAGAGCATTAACTTTTCCCTCTATGGAAGCAAGGCGATGGTGTGCTTCATTCAGCTTGTCCGTGACATCTTTCAAGTTTGTCTCAGACTTCATGAGTGCATCCTCGACCTCCTGCTTTGATGAAATCAATGCCTGTTTCTCAGCCACCAGGGCATCCTTCTCCAGCCCCAACCCTAGCACTTCTTTACGACAGTTGGACAGCTCCATCTCGAGCTTATGCTTCTCGTCTTCTAGCCAGTTTTTCTCCAGGGCCAAGCTCTCAGCCTTGGAGGAAGTGCCCCTGATTTTATCCTCCAAAGCCTTGATTTTGCCAATCAATTCATCTTTGGCGGCTTGCGAGATGCTTACCTGCTTGACGAGGGCTTCATTAAGCTGCTTAAGGTTTGCAATCTTCTCCTCTGAAGAAAGCTCCTAGAGATGGTGGTGATGGTGGCCAGAGCCGTTTCCATGGTGGTTCTCATCCGAACCCGAATTGCTGTGTGCACGGCCACTGTCGGCAGCGACATGGTCTGTAATGGGGGGCAAGTTGGTGTGGGGGTTGTTGTCTGCGGTGTGGTCGCTATCTGTCAGAGAAGAGAGCGAGCTATGGAGGATAGTGAGGGGGAGGGTGTCTGCGGAGAAGAGTTCGTCGCTGCCGGAGGACGTGTTTGAGCTTCCACGGGGGTGGCCATGGTGATGGTTATGGTGCTTCTTGTGGGAAGGCATGGCGCTCAGCCTGCCCCTCTCTCTCCCTCTCGCCAGAGATCTGGAGACAACTGATATTATTGCTGCCCGGAGGGAACTGTGACTCCATCACTATAGCATGCTTCCAAACCACTCTGAAGGCTCCTCTAGTTCTTGTAGAACTCCAAAATGGTAGCCAAAAAAACTTTCAAAGCTTTGCAAGAATTCAAACCTTGATAGAACGAAATAGATAACCTTTCTTAACCACCATATTTATTGCAAGTCAGAAGGATAGCATTGAGAGCAGTAGCATCTAGACATCATTGCAATGGACATGAACCACATCAAATCTATCCTTCTTTCTCATTTGTTTCTTGTAAATCTTGAGAGCAACCATGAGTATCCCCCTAGCAGGATCACCAAAAATGAACAGCCTAAGGACAACACCTAATCTACCAAGAGAGCAGGCCTCATGGTGGCATCTACAATGCCCGTGCCCTCAAAAATCTGCAAGAAACACCCTTCCTCTCAACAAGAAACCATGCTCACACACAAGATTTGGGTACACAAGAAATAAGACCATCATCTTCATTCTCACTCTCTCCTTTTTCCATGGAAGAGATAGAGCAAGAGAGCACAAGAAAGGAAAGAGAGCAAGAGTTGTGCCAATGTAAGAGTGAAAAGAAGATACGTGCAAGAAGTTAGATAAAGGAGAGAAAGAGAAGTTGTAACTTCCCAAACCACCTTTTTCCACAAATTGCATGGCTCTTCATTTCCACCTTTTCATATTCCACCTTTTCATATTCCTTTAAGGGTTTGTTTTACATGAGCATTCTTAGACCTTAGAAATGAGGTCTATAAACATTGAAACATTAAAACCTTTCAACTTTTGCAAAACACACACACTACTTCTCATTCTCATGGCTTTAGAATGTGGACGCAATAAAATACCATGGAAAATTACAAAGAATATTGTCAATGATAGTTGCTTGAATTTTCTTTTTGCCAATGTAGACCACATTTTGTGCCTTTTTCTTGCATAAATTTTGGGTTATCAAATTTAACCAAAGTTTTATTTCCTCTGAGAAAGAATTCCACCTTAGCAGTTTGCCTGGTGCAAGTAACCTCACGACCATTTGCCAATTCCACAAGCAAGGTAGGTGCTTCTACTGTGGCTATTCCTAATCTTTTTGCACATGCTGGTGAGATAAAGGAATGTGTACTGCCACCATCAATCAAGGTCTTGAAACTTTTACCTTGATAGTCCAACGATATCACCGAGAATTGGCGATTCGGGCCTTTCTTGTGTAGAGCGGCATGGACTGTCGCCCTTTTGAATTTTACTTCCATGGTTGGATCTTCTTCTTCTTCTTCTTTGCACATTTTCCTATTGGCAATGCAGGCGGTTCTTCCTCTGCCTCGGGTAGCGGCTCCTTGACCATAGCCCATTCCTTGGAAAGGTGCTTGGCGATGTTCTCCACCAAGCTTGGGACATTGCCTCTTGAAATGATCGGGCTCATTGCAGTGGAAACAACGGAGGTTCCGGCCATTACTTTGAGTAGGAACAAAGTTGTTGACGTTATTAGTCCTTGCTTTCTTTCTTTATCCTTGATTATGACCTTGAACTCTCTTCATCTGAGGTCTAAATGCTCCTCTGTTTGGGTCATTATAAGACTAAGTTTTGTTACCCCTTGGTCTAGCCTGCACCTCCTAAATTATAGCTGCAGCTTGAATGAGTGCGTCGTGAAGATTTGATGGATGCATAGATTCGAGACAGGTATTTACTGGTGGATTTAAACCCGCACAAAATTTGGACACCTGCTGTGTCATGTCCATCTGTGGTGCATACTTAAGAAGTGAGACAAATTTAGAATAGTATGCGTCAAGAGTGAGCCCCAGCTATTTTAGCTCGTAGAACTCATTCTTTTTCTGCGTGCGATATGCAGGTGGTAAGTATCTTCCTTGCACGGCTTTCTTCAGCTTCTCCTAGGTAACGGATCCCTCCATGATCCCTTGATCCTTGCACCATTGCTTCTACCAAAGCCTGGCTTTGCTGATGAGTTTTAGCTTGGCGAGCATAGCTTGATTGGCGAGTGCAGTACCGACTACTTCGAAGTATTTTTCCATGGATTCAATCCAAATTTCAGCATCAGCTTGGACGGACCTGCCTCTCCCGTCAAACTCGGGCGACTTAATCTGTTTGAGAAGAAACTTCTTCTCCTGGATTACAGCATTACTTGATGTAGGAGGCAAACTAGGAACCTGTACCTGGGGTTGTGCCTGGATAAAGGTTTATTAACGTCATTATACGATAAACGTTATTGATTTTTATTACATCTTCAATTCCACTATCACCCAGGCAATCTAACCACTTAACTTTTTATCAATTCTAATGCACAATCAGACATTGATAAAAAAAAGTCTTATTTGTATTTATATGGGCATAGCCCTTTCGGAATACAACATTTCTTGCGATGATAAGCCAACTATTACATGTAGTTTGGGGAGAACAACGTTGTATTACATTTATCTACAGGAACTATATAATAGTATGGTTCTGGGTCATGGATCTTCAGGAATCGGTAAGTCATTGGAAGTTCAAGGTATCCTTTTCTTTGGAACCCATTCTTCTCATGGTGCCCCAACACTTTAATCCTGTCGGTAGGGATCACACGGGTTACTTCCTCATACATATATGAGTTCATCTCAACCCTTCATCCTCGCATATGTAAAATTGAGTTTACGTGAGCTTCCACAAAAATGAACAGCTTCATGACTTTCAGGTCTTCCAACCACTTGATCCTTTTTAGGTTGGTTTGTAGATACACAAACCAGTGGGCAGCTATATAGTAGATTCCTGAGGCACCCGTCCATCTTCATTCCCTGTACAAAGGTGATGGATTATAGATTTGATCTAGGATACTCATCATCTAAACCCTTTGTCGATAATGCAGAGAATGCATTGCAGTCATAAACATGACTCGAAATACTAAGAACTTGTTCCACGCTTCGTAATTCTGCAAGACAACATTGAAAGTAAGAAAATGTTTGGACAGCAACATTTGCTTTACTTCATCTTATTAAGATTTCATAAAAACATTTCTGTTGTTGGTCGGCTCTGATACCAACTGTAACGTGTCTACTTGTATCTTCAAGACACATCTTAGCAGTCCATTGGAAAGAATGTCTAGAAAGCTCCGCCGGAACTCCCATGGAATGTTACACGGTTTGCGATCTAGGGCTTTCCGCATCTGCCATGTAGTGGAAGTATTCCGGCCGTTTCCACTTAGGATCGACCTGAATTAGGGTTTTCCTTATTGGTCATTTCCTAACGGCAACTAGCGTCGAACCCAAGCGAACTAATTTACGCAGAAATGCCAGGTCCGAAGTGGATTCACGCTGCACTTGGTTCAAGGAGAATGGGAAACGAGAGGGATGCAAAGCTCAACCTCTCTGCCATAAGGAATAGTCCCATTCCATTCCCCTAAAACATCATAAATTGGGTTCAATCATAACTCTAGGTCAATGCTTTTTTTGTTCATGTTCTTTGACGATCTTCCTGCTGTCCCTCATGATTTGAGAAAAGTTCCCGGCCAACTAGGACCACCCATCCATAGTACGGACCTATGGCCACATCCACCGCACTTTCATCGGGTTGTTTTAATTATCTAATTACCTAACACATTTAGTTGGACATGTATCATCAGCTTCTTTAATTAGCCTGTTAGGCACTGGTTCTTTCACGTAATCATATCATTTGACATCGAAAGACAATGTCAACCAAGTTCCTTATTAACAGGTTATCATATTTATCTTTGATATACAAAAAGTCTAGCCCGTAGGCTTATCCATAATCCGCCCGAAGGCTATCCAACAATCCACATGAATCACTAATCCAAGTTTTCGCCCGTACACTAGTATGCAGGCCTCGAGATCCAATCCAGAGTCACGTTAGCCTCTTGTGCAGGGCCCAAAAGGCGAGGGATTTATAGCCAGAGCCCCCCTGGCACCCAAACGTCCTCCTGCTCCAAGTAGCACTCAATGGAGAGACCTCTTGTGGTGGGTTCGGTCCACCTTGCTGGCGCGGTTAACAACCCCCTTGGTTAGGGTCAGGCAGGCAGTCGGGGGTCACTGAAGTTGCCTCTCCCTTCAGGCCTTCAACCTGAAGTATAGATATCCATTTATCTTTTAATTCGTTGACCAAAGATGGAGGTGCTTTGGCCATAGTTGAGCGCTGATGGCCGCTTGCAACTACCTCGTGCTCCTTGGATTCTGTCCACTAAAGAAGAGCACATCATGAAGCAAACTATCAGGTCTATTTGCAACCGTAACCCGCCAATGGGTATGATGCATTCTCTCAGATCCAACTTTTCTAAAGACGACCAACTATCAAGGCTAAAATCCCATGATTAGGTCAGGTACCTTCAGGCCTCCATTGTAATTGGCCTACATATTTTTCTATTTAGTACTTAGTCAATGTTCGTAATGATTCTTTATTTGTGGCAATTTGTACTACCGACCGCGATCGCTAGATGCCTTACTCCAAAAATACGTGGGACGATTTACAAATTATCAGATTTAGTGCAATGGATCTCATCCAAAAGTTTTTTTAATCTCTTTCTCCTCCCTTTCTTCTCCATGGAGTCCTAATACCCTTCCAATTGAAATTTCTTACATTTAAAGTATCTAGAATGTATTTTTTATTTTAATGGAGTGCTGCAAAGGATCACAATTTGTAATGGAGTGGTACAAAGGAAACAAAATACTAACTGTTAGAAACACGATTGTCAGTACAAAGGATATTGCAAAAAAATAAGTAAGAAAAACAAAAGAAAAACTTATAAAATCCTCCAGATATGTCCTGTGGCTGCCACTCCCAAGATGATGCACCACTCTAGCCTCTAGTCATGCCCTCGCCACCTCGTGCTGCTGTCTCCAACGTCATGGAGAATCTGTAGCCTCCTCCCTCAGTCGGCGCCAATCGTCCATGTCTAGCCACTCAGGCTTTGCAGCCCCACTCTTAAGTGCCTTGCGTGCATCCAATCGTCTGTGTGACATATACGAATGCATACACTCCATCATCTAGCCCGTAGAAAACCTATCTGTTGTGGCTGGTACCGGAAACTCCTCATGCAAGGATGCTACTATGTAGTCCTTTCTCCCCTTCAGTATGTTTTTCCAATGATCCAAGACATTGTGTTGAAAAACTTGTTGGCACAACTCTCTCATGCGAGCCATCACCCTTCTCCCCTCATCATTCATGATGATGGCTTCTGACCTATCATATACAAGGTAGGCATACCCCTCTGGGGTATGCCTAAGATGGGTTCTCTCCCACCTGTGACCACGCTCCTGGGCATATCTAGGAGACCCCTGTACATCTCGTGTACCGACCGGGGTAGTATCTATCGGAGTAGCACCCATAGGGGTGCCACTTGCAGACGGCTGAGCAAAAGCTGGAGTGATTGGAGTAGACGTCCCCAGAGGTGTGACAAATCTCGGAGGTGACGCAACTCCAATAGAATAACGAGACAGAGACACCGCATCCATGCCTCCATAGCAACCACCTGAGCCATGCTCTCTGGAACCACCACGAGAGCAATGTAACATCCCAAATTCCATGCATAAACCACCTCTACAAAGGATATTTGATTTGGATAAGGGGAAAATTTTTTAACTTTTTTTATCCCCTCCTTCTCCCCCAGCCGACGTCACGTTGGAGGGGAGGGAGGAAAGCCACGAGGAATGCAGCACACTGGAGCTCATGTAGGAGCCGAGGCCATGCGTGCTGCCGCGTAGGAGAGGGAGGATCCCCCTCCCCTCCCCTATTTAAACCATGGGGCTGCTGCCGTCAAAAAAAGGAGGAAGGAGGGAGGACCGCCAGGACGCCATTCTGAATAGTCTGGGTAAGAGAGAGAAGGCTTGAGGAAGCGAGAAGCCAAGGATGCTGCTGCTTTGCGCTGATGAGAGCTGCTGAGTTCCCATCGTCGCCAGTGCCCAGGGAGGAGCCGCCTTGCCTTCACTGTCATCGCCTTCGGACGTCTATACCCCCTGCCCCACGTGGAGATCTGAAATCTTCCCCTCCACGTGGCCAAAGCTTCTGGAAGTTTAGAAGCTTCCAAGGGAGCCTCCTTAAGCCCCCCTTCCTGTGGGCTTGGGATTACCTTTCCCCCCCTATTTTTCCCCTAAGGGCCTTAGGTCCCCATTTCTATAGCCTTTAAGGCTGGTTTTTTTTTCCCTTGGAGTTTCCCTTCGAAGCTTTATTAAGCCCCCTTCCTTTAGGGATTTGGGATTACCCCCCCATGTTTTAAATTTCCTTTAGCCCCCTTCTTTTGTGGCATCTTGAAAGTACCCCCCTAAGATTTCCCCCTAGGCTTCACAAGTCCCCTTTATCCCCCAATAAAAGTTGACCTTAAAGGTCCTAATTTCCCTCCCATATTTTAAATTCCCCCCCCTTAGGCCCTTTTCTTATAGCCTTAAGTACAGCCCCCTGGGATTCCTCCTAAGGGCCCCCCTTAGCCTTTTTCCTGTGTAAAAACGAGCCTTACTCGCGGAGGATTTTCACAATACCCCCTTTCCCGATTTTAGATCCCTTTTTGTGGTTCTTCCCTCCTCCACACACACATCTCTTCAAAGATTCTCCACAAAGGGAAGCCAAAGAAACTTGTAAAGGACGATGGAACTTAAGAAGGAAATTCGCAAAGCAGCATCGACGACAAAAAGGCTACACTCGCAATGCCTCCTAAGAAAGTCCAAGGCGTAGCCAAGGGAGGGTCATCTCCCAGCATCCATGTGGATATCTCACCCCAAGCCCATGTTTTCCTTCCTAATTTTTATTTGGTATTGTTGTAATTCAATCATGCAAGGTTAATTGTTGGAAATAGGATATATTTTTGTCCTAAATACTCACAACGGAGGAACTTAGTCATTAATACTTTCAATGAAACATGCAAAATAAAGAAAGCATAAATGCATTTCGAGCAAATAGCTTTATGCATTGCAATGAATTAAAATTAGATTAATGTCCATTGTTATAAAATGGAATTAAAAATAGTATACTTCGTATTAAACATAGAAGTATAAACTACATATTGCATTCTTAAGCCATATTTTCTTCGCAATGAAAGTGCTAGGAATCCTTAGAAAAGTGCAATGCATGAAATGATTCTTACGATGCATAACTCTAGGCAAATATCGTTTATCAACCGCATAAATTATCAAGTAAAAGGTTGCTTGTTTAGCATGAATTTTGTTCGCAAAGTTATAGGAAGATTAGTTGGAATTTACCTAACCTATGCGTGACCTTAATCGATAAAGTTAAGGTTGAAAAATCAATTTACGCCTAGACAACGAGTCATGTGGAAATGATAATATAATTATCATCAAAAGTTAAACAAATTGACATAGACATAAACACCTAAACCGCGGAATACTCGTATAGAATGAATTAAATTCCAAGAAATTCACTAGGAAATTAATACGTAACCTAATCGTACGTATTGCTAAAAACTGAAACTCCTATACCTTAAATACTTGCCCACATTCACTGAATGTAGGGACGGTGAAATGTAATTGGAAAGTAAACTAGGGTTTGTCCCTAAGAATCTTACGAGATGGAACTCAGAACTCTAGGACTGACGACGTCAGCCTAACGTAATCAGGAACAGATTGTTTTGTGACTTCATTCAATGAGTAGAATAAGTCTCATAGTTTGATACGACACTTGTGCAACAAGTGCGGAGTCATATGATCTTGTGACTGAATCACAAGGGAATGACCAAATTCTCGCAATGAGGTTGGCAGGTCCTTACGCAAGTTATTTTGCAAGAGGATGAATAATCATCCTAATTTAGCATATTTCTTGAGTAAAGAAGATTGCTTGGAAGCAATAAACGAGCCGATAAACTGAAATAACCTATGAACTTAAGGTTTGACCAAGTCGGGATAATAGGGTATGCCCTAACCCAGGATATAGGGGATCTTGCCAAGTTGCAAGTCATCCCAGATTGAGTGCTGGAGGCATTCGAAAGGATGGATTCATTCCTTAGTAGTTTGCCAACAAAACGACCATTAATCCATCCTTTAGCAGTTTGCCAACAAAACAACCATTAGATATGTTTGTGCTTGCTTCTTTTCTATGATGTGGTCCCATAGTAAGTTGCCTGCATTCTTGAAAATATGCATGGGATCCAACAAGTAGTTGAGCTCTAAGTGGGTCCAATACGGTAACTCATAGAAAACCAAGAACCGTCGTATTCTATTTGGATGTGACTTCGTGTGGCCCATTTTCAACTCGTACTAGTTTTGGGCCTTCATTCGTGATGGAGGTCATCCAAGAAATCCTTCCCTCAGCTCATGACCCTCCAACAAGAAAGTGGCGTATCCTTGATATACAATCTTCTTCATGGTTTGCAACCTTTGGGAGTCTAACTATGGCCCACACAATGGACATGCATCATAACTTAAGGTAACCAAACATGTCCCAACACCCCTATTTAGTCAACAAAACTTGAATGAGCTATGTTAGATATCACCAATGAGAACACAAGCCTACTTACTTGAGCATTCCCTGAATCCCAGAAAGTCATACATTGTCCACATGATAATGGCTTGTATATCCATCACGCTTGCTCATATCTTCTATGGCGACCCCTCCTCCCATAAAATCTTAAGCTCATCGACTAATGGATAGAGGTAGATGTTCATATTCTTGAATTTGTAGCACCAAAAAACGAGCAAGTTAAGGATTAGGTGTCCTTTCTTCGTAGAAATCCATGGCAAGATGTTATAGTTAACAACAACTACATGCCACATACTGTAAGAAGTTGAGTGGAAACCAAATGGGTTTATGCCATCCATAGCAAGATCAAGCCAAAGATTCCTTAGCTCTTGTGCAAAGCGTGGAAAGATAGAGTCAATGTGCTCACCATAGCTGATGTACGAAACATGTGATGTATACACGGGATAAGTGGAAAGTGTCTAAGAACGTTTTGAGGGATGGTTTGCCCTTGCAAGTCCTATTGATACTTGTGAGCACCACACTTTAGACATGTCTCCATAGTCCCATACTCTCCTTGAAACAACACTTAATCGTTGACACATGCATGGATACTATTGTAGTCTATGGTAAGCTTTCGTAAAACATGTTATGCATCATCATGAGACTTAGGTATGGTATTTTTAGGTGATAATATATGATACTTTAGCAACTAAAAAAAAATTCATAAAAAACCTTGAAAAAGAACAAGTATTTTTTATAATGATGTCGAAAAAATATCAATGTAGTGTATGTAGAATGTACATGAACAGCTTAGTCATACTCGCATCACTCCACTCGTATTTTACTTGCACACTCAGGAGTGCAAGTAGCGTCTTTAGCTAAGATAATTAGCACCCATCATATAATGATATGGATGTTTTTCTCTTAGCAGATCCGATGTCTCAGCATCCATGGGTATCAATGCATCGATCATTGCCTCCATCTTAGGCTCCAAGATTGGAGGAAGGTTCGAAAGGCTACATGTCTCCTATGGTATTGACAGTATAGATTGAGTCATACCTTCCAAGTGGTGGATTGGCTTAGGCACTCCATCCATCACATACCCATGAACTTTTCTAACTAGCCATAGCCATAATAGGTGCATTCCTCCTTGGGATGAGACGTTACCTGCCTGTATAAATTTTATGATCATGTCCAATCTTTTTGTATATAATATTTAATTAGTTTGCGAATGCAAAGCATGATTGATACGCACTTTTCTTACCACTTGCTCAAATTTTGAGATCGCGTGATCAATGATCTCTGATTGGAACTTGTAAATCCGTCATATGTATTCTATAGATAAGCAATGCTTTCGTCTAATTGCCAGTTTGCATTGAGAGCAAGGACACTGGACATGTTGATTAAGATACACCTCGCGATCTTAGACATCATGACCATCATCATTTTCCATTTTGTTTATGTTACGATAAACAATTGGTTTTTGTTATCATTCTCTTTTTCTTTTTGATTTGTTTGAGAAGGGATTTCTTCTCTTGTAACTCAATAGAATTAACGTAAACTAAAACGTTTTGGTTTATAACACATAACAAACTAGTTTAATGTACATTATTACATCATGATAAGAATCCTATTATAAAGATTTACCCATGGAAATTAGATACATTAATAGTATGGTTAATCCTAATTTTATTCAAAAGAAACATTTAACAACTTTTAGATTTTCCATCCACTATATCTATTTAAGATTGATTCTAATATAGGGAAGATGATCGGCATTGATAAAGAAATACATGCCATTCCATATCCAACACCTTTTATAATGGAGAAAGATCATAAAGTCAATCTAAGGTGTGCACAAATTGATCTCTTTTCATCCAAATTCTGTAGAGTGCATGGCCTTGCAAATCTAGAGACTATAGTCATATATAGGTGCATATTTATATCTGTAACATGTCTATCCATCGAATTGTAATGGCAAAAATTTATCAAGAGGTAATCAATGTAACGTTTCTACTCAAAACTCCCTTGTAATAATCAAACTCCATTACCTCAAACTACTTATTAAGTCTACCTTGTAAGAAAAGTTCCACCTCAACCCCACAAGAAAGTAAGCCTAAATCATGACTATAGTCTCCTAACTCAACCCCACAAGGAAGTAAGCCTAAATCATGACTATATTCTCCAACCATAGTTATCTAACATTATCTTAAGATAACTAGTTTGCTATCATCTCTCAAACTTAAGTAGAATGTTGCATTGGTTTAAAGAGAGAGAAACGAGGGGGAGTGATATGCATCAACCACTTTATTAATAAGGTATAGTCTCAACTTAGCTCCCCCTAAAATAACATTGATTTGGATCTAGGATGACACACTAGGATAGTTCACATTCGATCATTCCTAGCTTGACCTAATCTAGCATTTCATATTTTTAATTGAATCCTCTTGGCTAACCAAGACCACTTTGCTATATAGAAAATCCATAGGCAATTTAAACACCCACTTCCCTTGAAGATTAGCTTTAGTTTTCTAAAAAATCTCACACAATTTATCCACCTATCTATGTACTCTTTGTTTCATGTTCTCTCCCCCTTCTCAATTTCTTTCTCTCTTTCTCTTTCTTTGTTTCCCCTCTCTTTGTTTCTCTCTGCCCCCTTGTGTTTTCTCACTCATTCTCCTCTATCCCTCCCTTTCTCTCTCTCTCTTTCTTCCTTTGTTATCTTTAATGTTTATTCTCTCTCTCTCTCTCTCTCTCTCTCTCTCTTCATTTTCCTTTCATATTCTCCCTCTCTCATTTCCTCTCTTTCTCCCTTAATGCACCTCATTCTCAAGAAAAACTAACAAAACAAAAGAAGAAAGAACAAGAATGAACTAAGAGGAGGCAATGTACTTACCACAATGGCCCGATGATGGATTCTTCATTTCCTCTTCATGCAATGACCCCTCTTCTTCCTTCGTGCACTTCTTCCTCTTCTTCACAAATGGTGGTGGTTGTGAGAAGCTCTCATTCTCTCTCTATCTATCTTCCTCTCTCTCTCTCCCTCCCAAATTCATGATATATTTTGCTCTCTCTCAAACTCTTTGCAGCAAAATACTACACTCGGGTTTTTGCCCGTTTCTTTTTTCTAAGAGTGGTGTCGCTATTTTTATCACAAATGCAGCTAATTTGCATTGGAAACACCTGTCAATATACCCCTATTCCCTTGTAGTGGTATTCTTTAATGGATCGAGACCTTAAGTGGTTATCTCATTACCCAATGATTTCCTTAGGGATATACTAAGTGATGCCTTCTTCATCTAGGGGCGAAAGTTCTTCCACCTAGTCCACTAAGGTGCCCATGACGGATTTCAACTGGCTGACATGAAACACATTGTGGGTTTTGGTGGTAGAGTGTAATATTTCCGCTCAAAATATGAGCTTTGATCACCGCACGCAGCAAAAAACTCGAGTAATCCCTGTCGACCGAATTAAGGTGTTGGGACGTCATGAGAAGAACGGATATCAAAGGAAAAGATACCCTAATCTTTCAATGACTTATTGATTCCTGAAAATCCATGAACCCAATCCATACTATTACACAGTTCCCGTAGCTGAATGCAACAACATCTTATTCTCCTCAAATTAATGTATCAGCTTGTTCCATTGCCCCAAGAATAATTGTACTCCGAAAGGGCTATGTCCATATGAATGAAATAAGACTTCTTCTTATCAATGATTATCTTGACTATGAGTATTGATAAAAAGTTAAGTGATTGGGTCTCTTGACTGAAAGCTAAATTGGGCATAAAATGTAATGTGAGGAACGCTTGGCAAGTTTTAATGTAATAAACTTATTGCCTAAGTGCATCCTCAGGAGGAATTCCTACTGGGAGGAAAGTCGCCTTCGGTCAGATTCAGGGTCATGAACCTAGGTATCCATGAGTGTTTTCCCGAAATGGATTGGCTTAAACCTAGTGACGCCCACATTCATTATGGAAAGGGCCAAGTTTCCTTTCGAAACTCTAAAGGGGAATTGGTCACAACTCAAGGAGTGGCTGGAAAGTCCAAAATTCAATTGGCCAAAGCATCTCGGATAACAAAGGGGGTTAGGAAGGGACTACCTATCTATTTGATTAAGCTCAATAAGCTAAATCAGAATCAGGAGTCTAGTAAAGAAACTTCATGGGTTGATCATGAAATCAAGCTAGTGCTAGGAGCTGCGCCAATTGCAAAGAGGCCATATAGGATGTCCATCCCAGAAGCAATTGAGCTGAAGGAGCAACTCAAGCAACTGTTAGATCAGGGCTACATCCATCCTAGTAGTTCACCATGGGAAACTCCAGTGCTATTCCAGAAGAAGAAAGATGGAACGCTTCGGTTGTGTATTGATTACAGAGGGTTGAACCAATCAACCATTAAGAATAAGTATCCTATTCCAAGAATAGATGAAGTTCTTGACCGTCTTCAAGGTGTGAAGATCTTCTCTAAGATTGATCTCAGGTTTGGATACTATCAGATAAGGATCAAGGAAGAAGATATCCCAAAGACGGCATTCAACACAAGATATGGACACTTTGAGTTCCTAGTCATGTCGTTCGGGTTGACAAATGCACCTATCACCTTCAACAGGTTAATGCAGGATATCTTTAGGCCATATCTTGATGACTTTGTACTTGTCTTCTTCGACAATACCTTAGTATACTCCAAATAGGAAGAAGGTCATCCTGTAGTATACTCTTCAAGGAAACTAAAGAGCCATGAAAAGAATTATGCTACCCATGATCTAGAGCTTTTAGTTGTCATCCATGCTCTCAAGCTTTGGAGACACTACTTGCCAGGTAACAAGTTTACCCTAGTGACGGATCATAAAAGTCTCAAGTGGATCTTTACCCAGAACGAGCTCAACATGGGGCAACGCCAATGGATTGAAGTACTGGAGGAGTATGATTTTGAAATTAAGTACCGGCATGGAAAGGAGAATGTAGTTGCCGATGCACTTAGTCGCAAGGCATTCCTAAATTCTCTAATCTTGCAAGATCCATCAACATCTAGATCTCAAGCCATCAAGGTATCCATGCCAACCAAACCAATACTTGAGCTAGCTAGAGAAGAAGCTTGCCATGATCCAACCTATCAAAAGATGCTAAGGGAGATCCCTATCAAGGATCAAGACTCGAAGCTACAAGCTAAGTATCAGGAATTCTCTATCAATAGTGGACTTGTCTACTATAGAACGAGATTATGTATACCGGCAAGCCAATCACTCAAGCAAAAGATACTTTGGGAAGCTCATGTTTCCCCTTTCTGAGGACATCCTAGCTATGCCAAGACCCTCAATGCAGTTACAAAGAGCTACTATTGGGAGAGGCTTAAAGGTGACGTTCTTAAATATGTCACTGAGTGTTTGTCTTGTCAACGTGTTAAGGCCAAACATGTCAAAATGCCATGAATGTTGCAACCACTTGACATTCCCCAAATGAAATGGAAATTCATTAGTATGTACTTTCTTGTTGGTCTACCCCAAGTCCAAGGAGGATACAACTCCATTATGGTTGTGGTTGATATGCTCACTAAGGTTGCACACCTTATTCCTATTAAGACAAACTATAAAGCCTCAGACATTGCAAGGTTGCTCATCAAGGAGATATTCAAACTGCATGGGTTACCTAGAAGAATCATTAGTGATCGTGATTCTCTCTTCACATCACACTTCTCGAGAGCTATCTTCGAAGCCATTGGGACTCAACTCTGTTTTAGTGCAGCTTACCATCCCCAAACCAATGGTCAAACAGAGCGAGTCAACCAAGTCATTGAGGATATGCTAAGGGCACATCGCTACCGTGAACCAAAAAGGTGGATTCAATACTTGCCATTGGTTGAGTTTGCCTACAATGCTTCTTACCAACAAAGCATTCAGATGACCCCTTTTCAAGCATTGTATGGGCACAATTGTCGAAGTCCTTTAAACTTCTCAGATCCAACCCTAAGAGTTGAAGCTTCAAAGCAGATGCTGGAAGATATGGACAACCAAATGAAGTCAATAAGACAGGACATCCAAGCCGCCAAGGATAGACAGAAGGCATACGTGGATTTGAATAGAACCTTCATTGAAGGAGACATGGTCTTCATTCGCGTACGCCCAAAGAAGAGTTCCCTATCCTTAGGAGAATGAAAGAAGCTAAGTCCAAGGTATTGCGGACCCTACAAGATTCTCAAGTGCTTAGAGCCTAATGCTTATAGACTTCAACTCCCTGAGAACCTAAAGGTTTATAATGTATTCCACATCAGTCTACTGAAGAAGTATGTACCTAATTCTAGCCATGTACTTGATGACCAACAAGTTGTTATGCCTAGCCAAGGAGTCCTTGAGCTATGGCCTGACAGGATCTTAGATGTTAGGGAGAGACAATTGAGATCCAGAACCTTGAGAGAATGCCTCGTCCAGTGGATAGATTATCTCGAGGAGGATGGCACTTGGATGAATGAATGTACTCTCAACCAACAATACCCCCAGTTCTTCTCGAGATGTCCAAGGGGGAGAGAATGTAATATTTTCGCTCAAAATATTAAGGATCTTTGATCACCACATGCTGTGAAACAACTATGAAAAATCATCTCCCACATCGACTAATGACGGTGGCCGAGTGGTTACCCCATGCGCGCGATAAAAATCCCCATCTGTGAGGTGCAACCAAGGCCGGGGTTTAAGACCGCAAAGCCGCGGGAGAACACCCTTTCTGAAGGGGCAATTGGATAAACTTTAGGAAACTTTAGGCAATTTTTTTTTTCTAATTATCCCTTCCCCCAGCCAATGCATGGCTAGAGGAGAGGGAGTAGGAGAAGAGCAAGTGAGGTGTGTGGGGAGCTTGTAGAGGTGGAGTGCATGGGGAGAAGAGGGAAGCATGGGGACTCCACGTGTGTGGAGTCTCTTCCCCCTTTAACACTATAAAAACCATCCTTATGCGTGGGCTGAAGGGACAAATAGAAAGAGGGTGGATGAATGTTGCCGTGCTGATTGCTGTCGTGCTGCTACAGCCGCCAAAATCCACCGCCCTGTTGCGCCACAGGCCGCCTACAGCGCCGGCTGCTGCTCATACTCTTGCCACCATCGCCATCGATCACAACCCCCCCTTCGTTGTTGAAATCTCCTTTTCCAATCATTGGCCTCCATCCATGTGGTCCTGGGAAGCCAAAAGGAGATCCTCTTAAGCCTTGTGCACGCGTCTATTTCCCCGGATCTTAATATCCACACCTTGTAAGAGGGGAATTCCTGCGCAAGGGAGAAAGCAGGCGTCTTGGAGGCTGTTTTGCCAAAGCTAGGAGGAATCCATAGAGTTCAAGTCATCAACGATGGCTTCCAAGAAGACACAAGGTACACCGGTGGGAGGTTCTTCCCCGAACTTACACGTGGACATCCCCACGAGCCCTCAAGTCCAGGTTCCACAAATTTAATTCCACATAAAGAAATGCTTTAGACATGCTTAATTCCATAGAGAGAATGCATTTTACGCTTATCGTTAATTCATGTAGTAGTGATAAAAGTACATTTGAGAAATTATCTCTTTGAATGATGGACAAGGGTTGGTGCATGACATGAAATTGGATCGTTTGCATTTCCAAAGTTGTGAACATAAACTACTTGTTCGTCTTAGGAGCTTAGCTGCATGTTGCTTTTTCATACACTTTGAAAGTAACAAGCCTAAGCGCATATTGCTTAGAGTTAAAAATTGAAATTGTTAAGAGCATCCTTGTTTGGCCATGAGAGAACAAGTGTATCTTACATTTAGTCAGTAACTTTCTTGTTATGACTCGCATAGAAAGAATTGTTAACGTCCGTTGCACGGCATGAAAATGAAACAATGGACATTGCATGTTGCAAGCAAGGACACTTGTGGAATGGATTAAGGATTTCATGGTACATAATCGTCTTGCATGAACCTCATTAACAAAGTTATATCTTGAAAAGGGTTGCATGTTACATATTCATCATGCGAAAAATTCATTTCATCAAGAGTTGCATTTAGGAAAGGTTGCATGGCTTATCAAAAGCATGAAATTCAAATGCTTAGACAAAAGGATTGTAGGCATAGTTCCTTGATGTAAATCCTCGTAGGTTTCATGCAAGTTATTCTCTAATTTATCATGCGTAATGACTTTAGCAAGAAAAGGCAGGGTTATTGCAAACCTTTTGGTGTGTAGAAGTAATGAATCGCATGTTTACATGTATTGTGATGTCTTGAAACTATTTACATCCTTAGAACAAGTTTAGCATCTCTAGGAAAGGATCGTCCTTGTCGCAAGACAAGTAGGACAATTTACCCAAATCATTTGTAATATTATAACCGTTAGGGATTCGTATAGGCATAACTACTCGATACGATAAACACCTCAAGTACTAGCTAGGGCTTGGCACGTTAGAAATGCAGCCTAGTATCGTACTTGAACGCCAATTCGAAACCCTCAAACCCAAGGACCCTACCCACATTCATGGAACGTTTGGGTCACTTGGACACCCATGCAAACAACAATCTAGGGTTTCTACCCTAAGGATCGATCAATATAATGCCAAAACTCGGATTGAGTTTGTAAACCCTAGGACTGAATGTTGTTGGCCTAGTACAATTACGGTTGGGTTGGGTAAGAAGACACCCTAAACCCTGCATCTTGTCTAAACAAAATTCCTTGACCAGGAAACACCGTTCAATGGGTGAAATGATCCCATGAGTTAGATGCGACACTTGTGCAACAAGTTGCAACATCTCATGGCCTTGTGGATTAATCACAAGATAGATTTGCCATTCCTTGGAATAAGGTTGTCAGGTTCTAGCACAAGTCTAACTTACAAGAGGATGAGTAGACATCCTGTTACATCACCTTTCTTGGGCTGATTTGCCAAGTTAAGGGAAGTTATGTTTTGCTTAGTGAGCAAAGGATCAATCAAGTTAGAACGACATGGTCGCTAGGATTTACTGTCTTAACTTAAGAAACCTAAGGTGTTGGTTAATTTGGGTTGACAGGGTATGATCCTAACCCAAGGACAAAAGGATAAACAAACAAACCCTTGGGGATCTTGCCAAGTTGCAATTGATCCCGGATCGAATGTTGGATGCATTCGGAGAGAAGGATTCACTCCTTAACAATTGGCAAATTAATGGATTGATTGTGTTTGTAACAGTTTAGGAGCACTGTTTGCTTTGTTTACTCAAGGAACTAAAGATGGAAATATAATTAATGCTTCAGGTTGAAAACCTAAAGGGAGAGGCAGCATCAGTTACCCCCGATTGTTTGCCTGACCCTAACCAAGGGGGTTGTTAGGCTGCGCTGGGAACATGGACCGAACCCGCCGCGAGAGGTCATTCCATCGGGCGCTACTTGGAGCAGGAGGATGCTTGGGTGCCAGGGGGCTCTGGCCGTAAATCCCTTGCCTTCCGGGCCCTGCGCAAGAGGCCAATGCGACTCGGGATTGGATCTCGAGGTCGGCATACTAGTCTATGGGCAGAATCTTGGATTAGTAATCCTTGTGGATTGCTGGATAGCCTTCGTGCGGATTATGGATTGCCTTCGGGTGGATTATGTATTATATGGATGTATTTCAAAGATAAATAAGATCAACTATTGAAAAGGAACTTGTTTCACACTGTTTTTCTATGTCAAGTGAAGGAACTAGTGTCTAACTAGCTAATTAAGGAAGCTGTTTTATGCGTGTTCAACTAAATGTGGTAGGTAATTACACAACTAAAGCAACCCTGAGGAAAGTGCGGTGGATGTGGCCATGGGTCCGTCTTATGGATGGGTGGTCTTGGTTGGCCGAGAACTTTTCTCAAGTGAAATGGACAGCAATGAACTTTTCTCGAAGGAGATGAATAGTAGGCAACGCTAACCTAGAGTTTAGGTTACTGGAATCCCGATTTATGTTGTTTTAGGGGAACAGAATGGGACTATGCCTTATGGGCAGAGAGGTCGAGCTTTGCATCCCTCTCATTTCCCATTCTCCTTGAACCAAGTGCAGCATGAATCCGCTTTGACCCTGACGTTTCTACGTAAAATAGTTCACCTGGGAATCGACGCTAGTTAGTCTCTAAGAACTTGGCCATTAGGGAAACCCTGATTCAGGCCGGTCCTAAGTGGGAATGGCCAAAATACTTCCGTTACGTGGCAGACACTGAAAGACCTAGATCGCAAACCTTGTAACATTCCATGGGAGTGCCGGGGCGGAGCTTTCTAGACCCTCTTTCCGATGGGCTGTTAAGACGTGTCCTGCAAACGAATAGGTGGACACGTTACATAGAGGGAAGTTCTAATCGGTAGGCCAAGTCAACAACTCTCTTTATTAGGATCCAATATGGGCCATAGAAGCGGTGGACATTAGGGGAAATATGGATTCTCTTTTTTGCCCCTTAAAGTATTTCTCTCATCTCTCTCTCTCTCTTCAAAAAGAGATTCCAAAATAATATTACAATAAGAGATCTTCTACAATCAAACAAATCTCATATTTGTATTTTCAATAGATTTCACCTATTATTTTATTCCCAAACTATAGGATAATGTCACTTTTTCTCAAAATCCTCATAACTAAAAAAATACAATTCTATTTCTCTAAAAATGGAGCCAATCATTAATATACGACTCTTTAATACCCTCATGACTTTTCAACATGAAAATATATTAGAATCATTCTCATTCTTGCTTCTTAAAAGGGTGAAAGTTAAAAAACGATATAAAATGATGTACACATCATATTTTAAAATTATTTTTTACCTAGAGACACCTTTTTGATTTGAGAGTTTTGGATAAGTATATGCTTATTTCTAGGCATTTTTTCATTCCCTCTCAAAGCTCTAGTTTTGTTTGAAATTTTTTGTATTCTACTTCTCTCTAGAATATGGTTTCTTGCATATGAATTCTTCTGAAGCAACACTCACTACTATCTACAACACTCTCTACCCTGCTACAAGCAATCTCACTAGAGTGGTTTTGATACCATTTGCTGAAATCAAATAATCTTTATCTATAACACTCTCTACCCTACTACAAGAAATCTCCCTCTTCGATACTGTGCTATAAGATATCCCCCTCCTCAACACTCTATACTACAAGCAATCAAGTGATAATGGAGGTATCTTTGTTTTTTAAATCTCTATGATGTTATTATTCTTTGTAGTTGTTGTTTTATCCTTAAGTATCAATTCATAGAGAGAGAGAGAGAGCGAGAGAGAGGGAGAAGGGGGGGAAAGAGAGAGGACTGTGTGAGATGAACTAAGAAAATAAGTGATAGAATAATAGAGAGTAATTTAGGATAGAAGATAAGATGATGTTATTGTTCTCCACTAGCCAAGATTTTGTATAAATGTGTTTAAATATCTTTGATCAATTCTTGTTGAGAGAGAGAGAGAGAGAGAGAGAGAGAGAGAGAGAGAGAGTTTTGGATAGAACAAAAGATAAGATTGGAGACTATATAGAGATAGATTAAAAGCTAAGATTACATATAGATTAGGGGGGTTGATTAGGGTCTATCATGATGACTGAATTCAAGAGAAAGAGATAAGATTAAACTGGGTAAAAAATAATACATATATAGTGAACCAAAGGGGTGTAATTGTGTGATTTGAATGTTAGTCCAGGCATATATTTTTCTTTACAAGATGCAGATTCATGGCCATACCAAGAGAAAGAGAGATATTCACTTTCAATTGGAGGATGAATATGCACCAATGTTCAAAAGAACTGTGAAAAGGGATGATGTAATAAGATACATGATGCAACAATAAAGAAATGCAGGGAAAAAAAAGTGGACCTTTGGGTTGATAGGTGCATTTATCCACCCAATCCAGTCACTCAAAGGCCACCACAATTTGAAGGGCTTACATCATTTGTAAAGTTTGTTTGTGAAGGCAATGAAGGATTGTATGGATACACATGCAGACTTGTCAGACAAGGATTAGTAGGGGTTCATCAAGCCTTGACAAATATGTAGACAATATTACAAGGGAATATGTAGTCTTTGATGGAAAATGATAGATTATTGGCTAAGAAGGATAGGGAGAACCAGAGCCTACAACAAGCAATGTCTGTCATTGAAGATGCTATGCATGCTACACACGTGCAAAATATGGAGTTATAGTCAAGTTATGTGTAATATTCCCACCCGTGAATATTGACTTCCCGCACACTGCGTAAACCTTGTGCAAAGGTTATCCCACATATTGGATTTACCGGCAGTATAATGTGTAACCTGCACGTGAGAAATCGAGACCATCCGTATTGGCAAAGCAAGCCGAGGGTTCAAAACCGAAATTCACGCGTAAACACCCTCTTGGGAGGGGCAAAATAGTTATTATTAAAGATTTTTTTTTTTTCCCCAGCCGATGCACGGCTGGAGAAGAGGGGGTGTGGGGGGATGGGTCATGGAAGAGTCGTGGGCTGCATGGGAGGGGGGAACCCATGCAAGGGGCCACGTGGTGGAGCCCTTCTCTCCCCCCCCTTACCTATATATACTCCCTCTAAGGAGAGAAGGAGGAGAGGAGGAAAATCGGATGCTGCTACGACGCCGTTGTTGGGGAAGGGAGGGAGACGAGGCTGCTGCCATCGCCGTAGGCCAGAGGCCGCGTGGAAAGAGGAGGGGGGGGAAGTCGCTATTCAGCTGGGAGCCGCCGTCAGGACGCCGCCGCCTTGCTGGAGACCACCAGGCCGCCGCCTATCCTCGCCTTGACCACGACTTTTCTTCCCAATCATTGGGACCTCCCTCCCCCCCGACGTCACTGCTGATTTCCAGAAGCTTCTTAGAAGCTTCTTTAAGAAGCTTCTAAGGTTAAGGCCATAAGCCTTGGTCCTATGCGGGCTTCTCAGTCTTAAAACCGGGCCTTCCATAAACCCAAAAACCCGTGAGGCCGGTACTCTCAAGGATCTGCACTTTGGAAGGGATCTCCGGCATACAATTTTGAAGCGCTCGCAACAGTTGGAGAAGACTCACCGAACGAGTAAGGGTAAAGGCAAACCGGAAGTCCGTAAGCACGCTAACGATGGCTCCCAAGAAGACGCAAGGCGCACCTGCGGGAGGTTCTTCCCCGGACTTACACGTGGATATCACCGCGGATCCACAAATCCAGGTTCCGTAAATATATTTCCACATGAAGAGATGTTTTAAATACGCTTAACTCCATAGGGAAATTCATTCTACGTTATCATTAATTCATGGGTAGTGATAATAGTACATTCGATAAATTATAGATAAAGGATCCGTACATATCATGCATCTACAAAGTTATGAATGAAAAGCACTTATTCTCCTTATGAACTTAGTTGCAACTGTCTCGTCATGCATCTTCAAAGTGGAAGCCACATATGGCCTAGGATTATTGTTAAAGTGCATTGGTCATGTAGGAAAGGAGTATTTTGCATTTAGTCAATAACTCCCTTCGTTATGATTCGCGTGAGGGATTTATTAACTTCTGTTTCACGGCATGATAAAGAACCCCGATCTTATAAATGGCATGGAGGATGATGCTTGCAAATAGATTAAATCGACCCTTGCCTTAGTATTGCATGAACTTCACTCACGATGTTGTTGTATCTAAGGGTCGCACTTTTACTTTCGCAAACTTCATTTCAACATGTAACATCTAGGAATGATTGCATGGCTTATAAAAGCATGAAATGCAAATACTTAGACACAAGGTTGTAGGTGTTATCCCTTGACCTAAATCCTAGTAAGCCCTATGTAGATTACTCTTCAAATTATCTTGCCTTTTGACTTTAACTAAAAGGAAGGGATAGGGCTATTGCCGATCTTATGGTATGTGAAAGTAATGAATTTCAGGTTTACATGTATTGTAACATTTTGCAACTATTTTCCTACTTTAGATAAAGTATATCATCTCTAGGAAAGAATTGTCCTTGTCAAAGACAAGTAGGTCAATTTACCCAAGTCATTTGTAGTATCACGACTGCTAGGGTTTCGTATAGGCATAGCTAGCCGATTCAATAAAAACCTCAAGTACTAGTTAGGGCTTGGCACGTTAGAGATGTAGCCAAGTAACGTAATTGGACACCAAGTCGAAGTCCTCAAACCCAAAGGTCCTACCCACCTTCCCGGAGAAGTTGAGCCAATGGGACACACACGCAAATAATGATCTAGGGTTTCTACCCTAAGGATCATTCGACCTAGTGCTAGAACTTGGTTTGAGTTGGAATCCCTAGGACCGAACGTTGTCGGTCTAGTGCAATTAGGATTGGGGTGAGTGAGAAGACGCCCTAAACCCTACTTCGAGTCTAATCATAATTCTTGACCAGAAAACACCATTCAAAAGTGAAATGATCTCTTGGAATGGAGGCGACACTTGTGCAACAAGTTGCAACGTCGCATAGCCTTGTGGTTTGATCACAAGAAAGTTTTGCCATTCCTTGGAATGAGGTTGGCAGGTTCTTGCGCAAGTTTAACTTGCAAGGGGATGGGTAGTCATCCTGTTACATCGCCCTCATTAGGGAAAATTTGCCTAGTTAAGGGAAGTTAGGTATTTGCTCGGACGCAAATGATTAATCAATAAATTAAAGCGACATGGCCGCCGGGATTTACTATTAATAAAACCTAAGGTATTGGTTAAGTTGGGTTAACAGGGTATGACCCTAACCCAAGGACGATAGGAATCTTGCCAAGTTGCAATTGATTCCGGATCGAATGCTGGATGCATTCGGAGAGAAGGAGTCACTCCTTAACAGTTTGCCAAATAAACGACCACTGGAATTGATTGTGCTTGTAATAGTTTAAAAAAAAGCACTGTTTGCATTGTTTGCTCAAGGAACTAAAGGATGAAAAGATATATAAATGCTTCAGGTTGAAGGCCTGAAGGGAGGGGCAGCTTCAGTTACCCCCGACTGCCTGCCTGACCCTAACCAAGGGGGTTGTTGACCGTGCCGGGAACGTGGACCGAACCCGCCGCGAGAGGTCTTTCCGTTGAGCTCTACTTGGAGCAAGAGGACGCCTGGGTGCCAGGGGGGGCTCTGGCCGTAAATCCCTCGCCTTCCGGGTCCTGCACAAGAGACTAACGTGACTCGGGATTGGATCTCGAGGCCCGCATACTAGTCTACGGGCAGAAGCTTGGAATAGTGATCCCTAGCGGATTACTGGATGAGCCTTCGGGCAGATTATGGACAAGCCTACGGGCGGAACTCCTTGTATTTCAAAGATAAAAGATGATATGATAACAAAGAAGTTGGTTGATATTGTTTTTCTATGTCACGTGATAAGATTACGTGAAGGAACCAGTGCTTAATGGGATTAATCAAGGGAGCTGTTTGTTATATGTCAAATTAATGTGTTAGGTAATTACATAACTAAAACAAACCAAGGAAAGTGCGGAGGATGGACCATGGGTCCGTCCTATGGATGGGTGGTCCCGGTTAGCCGGGAACTTTCCCCAAAAATCTTGAAAAACAACAGGATGATCATCATCATCAAAACAAATAACGAGAACGATGACTAGAGGTACATCTTACCCGATTTACGCTGCTTTAGGGAAACGGAATGGGACTATGCCTTATGGCAGAGAGGTTGAGCCTTGCATCCCTCTCGTTTCCCATTCTCCTTGAACCAAGTGCAGCGTGAATCCGCTTCGGACCTGGCGCTTCTGCGTAAAGTAGTTCGCTCGGGTCTGACGCTAGTTGCTGTTAGCTAATGACCAAACAGGAAAACACTAATTCCGGTCGATCCTAAGTGGGAAACGGCCAGGATACTTCCGCTACGTGGCAGACGCGGAAAGACCTAGATTGCAAAACCCGTAACATTCCATGGGAGTGCCGGGCGGAGTTTTCTAAACATTCTTCCCGATGGGCTGCTAAGACGTGTCCTAGATGACTCTAGTGGACACGTTACAGTTGGTATCAGAGCCGACCAACAATGGAATTGTGAGATCTCAATAAAATGAAGTAAAGAAATTGTTGCTGTCCAAACATTTCCTCATCTACAATACTGTCTTGCAGAACTATGAAGCGTGGAACAAGTTTTTGGTATTCCGGATCATGTTTATGACTGCAGTGCATTCTCCGCATTATAGGCAGAGAGTTGAAATGATGAACATCTTGGAGCAGATTTATAATCCATCACCTTTATATATAGAACGAAGATGGACTGGGTCTTCAGGAATCTACTACATAGCTGCCCACCGGTTCGCTTATCTACAAACCAACCTAAAGAGGATCAAGTGGTTGGAAGATTTGAAAGTCGTGAAGCTGTTCATTTTTGTGGAAGCTCACGTAAATTCGACTTTGCATATTCAAGGTCGGAGGGTTGAATTGAACTCATATGTATATGAGGAAGTAACCCGTGTAATCCCAGCCGACAGGATTAAGGTGTTGGGCCGCCATGGGAAATATGGATTCCAGCGGAAAGGATATCCTGAACTTCCAATGAAGTATCGATTCCTAAAGATCCATGACCCAAAACCCTACTATTACACAGTTCCTGTAGACAAATCCAATACAATGTTGTTCTCCCCAAACTAAATGTAATGATTGGATTATCATCACACGAGATGTTGTATAAGGCTACGCCCATGTAAATATAAATAAGGACTTCCTTTATCAATATCCGATTGTGCATCAGGGTTGTTACGAAAAGTTAAGTAGCTTCATGATTTACGAGATAGCTGAACTAAAGATAAGCTAATGTCAATTATCATACAATAATGTTAAGAAAACTTTTACTCAGGCACAACCCCAGGTGCAGGTTCCAAATTTGCCCCCTACATCAAGTACCGCTGTGATCCAGGAGAAGACGTTCCTCCTCAAGCAGATAAAGCCACCCGAGTTTGACGGGAAAGGCAGATTTGTCCAGTCTGATGCTGAAATTTGGATTGAATCTATGGAGGATTACTTCGAAGCAGCTGGTATTGCTCCTACCAATCAGGCCATGCTAGCCAAATTAAAACTCACCGGTGAAGCTAGACTATGGTGGAAACAATGGTGCAGGGATCAAGGGACTTCAGAGGGGTCCGTTACCTGGGAGAAGTTAAAGCAAGCCATGCAGGGGAGATATTTGCCACCTGCATATCGTACACAGAAAATGAATGAGTTCTATGAGCTAAAACAGTTAGGACTCACCCGTGACGCATACTACTCTAAATTTGTCTCACTCTTAAAGTATGCGCCACAAATGGACACGACGCAGCAGGTGTCCAAATTTTGCGCGGGCTTAAATCCACCTGTAAATACACGTCTCGAATCTATGCGACCATCAGATCTTCAGGATGCACTCATTCGAGCGGCACCTATAATTCAGGAAGTGCAAGCTAAACCAAGGGGTATTAAGAATTGGTCTTATAGCGATCCGAACAGAGGAGCATTCAGACCCCAAGTTAAGAGAGTTCAAGGCCACAATCAGGGACAAAGGAAGAAAGCAAGGACAAATAACGTCAATAACTTTGTTCCTACTCATAGTAATGGCCGAAACCTCCGATGTTTCCACTGCAACGAACTCGGTCACTTCAAAAGGCAATGTCCCAAGCTCAGCGAGGGACACCGTCCAGGTGCAGGCCGCGGTCAAGGAGCCGCCACCCGTGGTAGAGGGAGAACTGCCTGCATTACCAATAGGCAAAGATGTGAAGCAGAAGAAGAGGAAGATCCGACTATGGAAGCGGAATTCGAAAGAGCGACAGTCCATGCCGCTTTACACAAGAAGGGGCCGAATCGCCAGTTCTCGGTGATTCAAACACTGTCGGACTATCAAGGTAAAGGTTTCAAAACCTTGATTGATTGTGGCAGTACATATTCCTTTATCTCACCAGCGTGTGCTAAAAGATTAGGAATAGCCACAGTAGAAGCTCCCACCCTACTTGTGGAATTGGCAAACGGTCGTGAGGTAACTTGTACCAGGCAAACTGCTAAGGAGGAGTTCTATCTGGGAGGAAAGAAAACCTCAGTCAAATTCAGAGTCATGAATTTAGGTATCCATGAGTGTCTACTCGGGATGGATTGGCTTAAGCCTAATGACGCTCACATCCACTGTGGGAAGGGTCAAGTTTCCTTTCGAAACTCTGAAAGAGAGTTTGTTACGACTCAAGGTGAGGCAGGAGTGCCAAGAATCCAGTTAGCCAAAGTATCGCGGATCATAAAAGGGGTTAGAAAAGGATTACCTGTTTACCTGATCAAACTTAACAAATTAGATCAAAGGCAAGAGTTTCATGAGGGACCCTCTTGGCTAAAGGAATACGCTGACGTATTCCCTGAGGAATTAACTGAACTTCCACCTCCAAGAGAAGTTGATCATGAAATAAGGCTAATGCCTGGAGCTGCGCCAATTGCAAAGAGACCTTATAGAATGTCCATACCAGAAGCTATTGAGTTGAAGGAACAACTCAAGCAACTGTTAGATCAGGGTTACATCCGGCCTAGCAACTCACCATGGGGAGCTCCAGTACTATTCCAGAAAAAGAAAGATGGGACACTTCGACTATGTATTGATTACCGTGGGTTGAATCAATCAACAGTCAAGAACAAGTATCCTATTCCTAGAATAGATGAGCTTCTTGATCGCCTTCAAGGTGCAAAGATCTTCTCCAAAATTGATCTCAGGACAGGTTACTATCAAATAAGGATCAAGGATGAAGATATTCCAAAAACGGCCTTCAATACAAGATATGGGCACTTTGAATTCTTGGTTATGTCATTCGGGCTTACAAATGCACCTGCCACCTTCAATAGATTAATGCAGGATATTTTTAGACCATATCTTGATGATTTCGTGCTTGTCTTCTTCGATGACACTTTAGTTTATTCTAAACAGGAAGAAGATCATGAACCTCAACTTCGGATTGTCCTTGAAACAATGAGGTCTCATAAGCTGTATGCAAAAATGAAGAAGTGTGCATTCTTCAAACGTCAGATTGAATATCTAGGATTCATAGTATCATCAGAAGGAATATCAGTAGACCCAGCCAAAGTCAGTGATGTGCTTGAATGGCCAATACCAGTATCCGTCAAAGAAATACGTAGTTTTCTTGGCTTGACAGGATGGTATAGGGTTTTTATAAAAAACTATGCTTTGATTGCAGCACCTCTTACCGACTTACTAAAGAAGCAGACTTCTATTACATGGTCAACTCCCGAACAAAATAGCTTCGACCAATTGAAGCAATGTTTGGTATCAGCACCTATTCTAAAGCTTCCTGACCTCAATAAGGAGTTCGAGGTAGTAACTGATGCCAGCATTCTTGCCTTGGGGTGTGTACTTATGCAGGAAGGTCATCCAGTAGCATATTCTTCAAGGAAATTGAAGAGTCATGAAAAGAATTATGCCACGCATGATCTGGAGTTATTAGCTGTCATCCATGCTCTAAAGCTTTGGAGACATTACCTGTTGGGTAACAGGTTTACTCTAGTAACCGATCATAAGAGTCTCAAATGGATTTTTACCCAGAACGAGCTCAACATGAGGCAACGTCGATGGATTGAAGTATTGGAGGAGTATGATTTTGAAATCAAGTATCGACCACGGAAAGAGAATGTAGTTGCCGATGCACTTAGTCGCAAGGCATTCCTAAATTCCCTAATCTTGCAGAATCCATCAACGGCCAGATCTCTGGCTACAAAGGTATCTATGCCAAGCAACCCTATACTCGAACTAGCTAGAGAGGAAGCATGGCATGATTTGGCCTACCAAACCATGATAAAAGAAATATCTACCAAGGAGCAGAATCTGAAGTCACAAGCTAAGTATCGGGAATTTTCCATTGATAATGGACTTGTCTACTACAGAACAAGGCTATGTATACCAACAAGCCAGTCACTTAAGCAGAAGATATTATGGGAAGCTCACGATTCCCCTTTCGCAGGACATCCTGGCTATGCAAGAACTCTTAATGCAGTTAGGAAGAGCTACCATTGGGAGAGGCTCAAAGGTGACGTTCTCAAATATGTCACTAAATGTTTGTCTTGCCAACGTATCAAGGCTGAACATGTCATGATGCCAGGAAAATTGCAACCACTTGACATTCCCCAAATGAAATGGGAATTCATCAGTATGGATTTTGTGGTGGGCTTACCCCAAGTCCAAGGAGGATACAACTCCATTATGGTTGTAGTTGACATGCTTACTAAGGTTGCACACCTGACTCCAGTAAAGACAAACTATAAAGCCTCCGACATTGCAAGAGTGTTTATCAAGGAGATATTCAAGCTACATGGGTTACCTAGAAGGATCATTAGCGATCGAGATTCTCTCTTCACTTCACACTTCTGGAGAGCTATCTTTGAAGCTATTGGAACTCAACTCTGTTTTAGCACCGCCTACCATCCCCAAACGGATGGACAAACAGAGCGAGTGAATCAAATTATTGAGGATATGCTTAGGGCTTACTGCTGTCGAGAGCCGAAGAGGTGGATTCAATACTTGCCGTTAGTGGAATTTTCCTACAATGCTTCTTACCAGCAGAGCATTCAAATGACCCCTTTCCAGGCATTGTATGGTCATGATTGTCGAAGTCCCCTAAACTTTTCTGATCCAACCCTAAGAGTGGAAGCTTCAAGACAAATGTTGGAGGACATGGATGACCAAATAAGGTCAATAAGACAAGACATACAAGCAGCCAAAGATAGACAAAAGGCATATGCGGATTTGAAACGCCAAGAGAGGGTCTTCGGAGAAGGAGACATGGTCTTCATTCGTGTATGCCCGAAAAGGAGTTCTCTATCTCTAGGAGAATGCAAGAAGCTAAGTCCAAGGTATTGTGGGCCGTATAAAATTCTCAAATGCCTGGGACCCAATGCTTATAAATTGCAACTTCCTGATAACCTAAAAGTTCACAATGTATTCCATATTAGTCTCTTAAAAAAATATGTGCCCAACCCTAATCATGTACTTGATGACCAACAAATTGTAATGCCTAGTCAAGGAGTCCTTGAACTAAGACCGGAAAAGATTTTAGATGTCAGGGAGAGACAGTTAAGATCTAGAACCTTGAAGGAATGCCTCGTCCAGTGGAAAGATTATCCCGAAGAGGATGCTACCTGGATGGATGAAAGCTCTCTCAATCTTCAATATCCCCAGTTTATCTCGAGATGAGGACATCTTGATTCTTCTAAGGGGGAGAGAATGTAATATTCCCACCCGTGAATATTGACTTCCCGCACACTGCGTAAACCTTGTGCAAAGGTTATCCCACATATTGGATTTACCGGCAGTATAATGTGTAACCTGCACGTGAGAAATCGAGACCATCCGCATTGGCAAAGCAAGCCGAGGGTTCAAAACCGAAATTCACACGTAAACACCCTCTTGGGAGGGGCAAAATAGTTATTATTAAAGCAATTTTTTTTTTCCCCAGCCGATGCACGGCTGGAGAAGAGGGAGTGTGGGGGGATGGGTCATGGAAGAGTCGTGGGCTGCATGGGAGGGGGGGAACCCATGCAAGGGGCCACGTGGTGGAGCCCTTCTCTCCCCCCCCTTACCTATATATACTCCCTCTAAGGAGAGAAGGAGGAGAGGAGGAAAATCGGATGCTGCTACGACACCGTTGTTGGGGAAGGGAGGGAGACGAGGCTGCTGCCATCGCCGTAGGCCAGAGGCCGCGTGGAAAGAGGAGGGGGGGAAGTCGCTATTCAGCTGGGAGCTGCCGTCAGGACGCCGCCGCCTTGCTGGAGACCACCAGGCCGCCGGCCATCCTCGCCTTGACCACGACTTTTCTTCCCAATCATTGGGACCTCCCCCCCCCCCCGACGTCGCTGCTGATTCCCAGAAGCTTCTTAGAAGCTTCTAAGGTTAAGGCCATAAGCCTTGGTCCTATGCGGGCTTCTCAGTCTTAAAACCGGGCCTTCCATAAACCCAAAAACCCGTGAGGCCGGTACTCTCAAGGATCCGCACTTTGGAAGGGATCTCCGGCGTACAATTTTGAAGCGCTCGCAACAGTTGGAGAAGACTCACCGAACGAGTAAGGGTAAAGGCAAACCGGAAGTCCGTAAGCACGCTAACGATGGCTCCCAAGAAGACGCAAGGCGCACCTGCGGGAGGTTCTTCCCCGGACTTACACGTGGATATCACCGCGGATCCACAAATCCAGGTTCCGTAAATATATTTCCACATGAAGAGATGTTTTAAATACGCTTAACTCCATAGGGAAATTCATTCTACGTTATCATTAATTCATGGGTAGTGATAATAGTACATTCGATAAATTATAGATAAAGGATCCGTGCATATCATGCATCTACAAAGTTATGAATGAAAAGCACTTATTCTCCTTGTGAACTTAGTTGGAACTGTCTCGTCATGCATCTTCAAAGTGGAAGCCACATATGGCCTAGGATTATTGTTAAAGTGCATTGGTCATGTAGGAAAGGAGTATTTTGCATTTAGTCAATAACTCCCTTCGTTATGATTCGCGTGAGGGATTTATTAACTTCTGTTTCACGGCATGATAAAGAACCCCGATCTTATAAATGGCATGGAGGATGATGCTTGCAAATAGATTAAATCGACTCTTGCCTTAGTATTGCATGAACTTCACTCACGATGTTGTTGTATGTAAGGGTCGCACTTTTACTTTCGCAAACTTCATTTCAACATGTAACATCTAGGAATGATTGCATGGCTTATAAAAGCATGAAATGCAAATACTTAGACACAAGGTTGTAGGTGTTATCCCTTGACCTAAATCCTAGTAAGCCCTATGTAGATTACTCTTCAAATTATCTTGCCTTTTGACTTTAACTAAAAGGAAGGGATAGGGCTATTGCGGATCTTATGGTATGTGAAAGTAATGAATTTCAGGTTTACATGTATTGTAACATTTTGCAACTATTTTCCTACTTTAGATAAAGTATATCATCTCTAGGAAAGAATTGTCCTTGTCAAAGACAAGTAGGTCAATTTACCCAAGTCATTTGTAGTATCACGACTGCTAGGGTTTTGTATAGGCATAGCTAGCCGATTCAATAAAAACCTCAAGTACTAGTTAGGGCTTGGCACGTTAGAGATGTAGCCAAGTAACGTAATTGGACACCAAGTCGAAGTCCTCAAACCCAAAGGTCCTACCCACCTTCCCGGAGAAGTTGAGCCAATGGGACACACACGCAAATAATGATCTAGGGTTTCTACCCTAAGGATCATTCGACCTAGTGCTAGAACTTGGTTTGAGTTGGAATCCCTAGGACCGAACGTTGTCGGTCTAGTGCAATTAGGATTGGGGTGAGTGAGAAGACGCCCTAAACCCTACTTCGAGTCTAATCATAATTCTTGACCAGAAAACACCATTCAAAAGTGAAATGATCTCTTGGAATGGAGGCGACACTTGTGCAACAAGTTGCAACGTCGCATAGCCTTGTGGTTTGATCACAAGAAAGTTTTGCCATTCCTTGGAATGAGGTTGGCAGGTTCTTGCGCAAGTTTAACTTGCAAGGGGATGGGTAGTCATCCTGTTACATCGCCCTCATTAGGGAAAATTTGCCTAGTTAAGGGAAGTTAGGTATTTGCTCGGACGCAAATGATTAATCAATAAATTAAAGAGACATGGCCGCCGGGATTTACTATTAATAAAACCTAAGGTATTGGTTAAGTTGGGTTAACAGGGTATGACCCTAACCCAAGGACGATAGGAATCTTGCCAAGTTGCAATTGATTCCGGATCGAATGCTGGATGCATTCGGAGAGAAGGAGTCACTCCTTAACAGTTTGCCAAATAAACGACCACTGGAATTGATTGTGCTTGTAATAGTTTTAAAAAAAGCACTGTTTGCATTGTTTGCTCAAGGAACTAAAGGATGAAAAGATATATAAATGCTTCAGGTTGAAGGCCTGAAGGGAGGGGCAGCTTCAGTTACCCCCGACTGCCTGCCTGACCCTAACCAAGGGGGTTGTTGACCGTGCCGGGAACGTGGACCGAACCCGCCGCGAGAGGTCTTTTCGTTGAGCTCTACTTGGAGCAGGAGGACGCCTGGGTGCCAGGGGGGCTCTGGCCGTAAATCCCTCGCCTTCCGGGTCCTGCACAAGAGACTAACGTGACTCGGGATTGGATCTCGAGGCCCACATACTAGTCTACAGGCAGAAGCTTGGAATAGTGATCCCTAGCGGATTACTGGATGAGCCTTCGGGCAGATTATGGACAAGCCTACGGGCGGAACTCCTTGTATTTCAAAGATAAAAGATGATATGATAACAAAGAAGTTGGTTGATATTGTTTTTCTATGTCACGTGATAAGATTACGTGAAGGAACCAGTGCTTAACGGGATTAATCAAGGGAGCTGTTTGTTATATGTCAAATTAATGTGTTAGGTAATTACATAACTAAAACAAACCAAGGAAAGTGCGGAGGATGGACCATGGGTCCGTCCTATGGATGGGTGGTCCCGGTTAGCCGGGAACTTTCCCCAAAAATCTTGAAAAACAACAGGATGATCATCATCATCAAAACAAATAACGAGAACGATGACTAGAGGTACATCTTACCCAATTTACGCTGCTTTAGGGGAACGGAATGGGACTATGCCTTATGGCAGAGAGGTTGAGCCTTGCATCCCTCTCGTTTCCCATTCTCCTTGAACCAAGTGCAGCGTGAATCCGCTTCGGACCTGGCGCTTCTGCGTAAAGTAGTTCGCTCGGGTCTGACGCTAGTTGCTGTTAGCTAATGACCAAACAGGAAAATACTAATTCCGGTTGATCCTAAGTGGGAAACGGCCAGGATACTTCCGCTACGTGGCAGACGCGGAAAGACCTAGATTGCAAAACCCGTAACATTCCATGGGAGTGCCGGGCGGAGTTTTCTAAACATTCTTCCCGATGGGCTGCTAAGACGTGTCCTAGATGACTCTAGTGGACACGTTACATTATGGACTTAGAGAAGGAGAATTGAAACATAAAGAGGGAGCTAATAAAAACGTTGGAGATTGGATCCACTTTAAAAACCAAAGAAGCACGTCGCTACATCCGATTAGTTAAATCAATTCACCAATTAACCAAAGGAAGTGGATAATATCATGAATGGATATATCCTCAATATGCTACAATGAGAAATATGTTCCCTCATGTAGAGAATGATACTATTTCCAAAGTCCTAAGCAAGGATATGGTCAAAAATGCATTGGAAAATCGTAAATTCAAGGACATTGTACATGGTATTGCAAGTGAACATCTTAGGGATGTGAGAAACTTGTTTATTGCTACAGATGCTTAGGGATTATGTGACAAGTTGAGAATGAGTTCTAAGTCATATAGTATGCTCTATTAACAATTGGATACAAGTTCTAAGTCATATAGTATGCTCTATCAACAATTGGATACAAGGTGAGAATGAGTTCTAAGTCATATAGTGTGCTTTATCAACAATTGGATATAAGTTTTAAGCAAGTCTTTAAAACTAAGCGAGTAATGCCTTTTCCAAAACCATTTCATGTGAAGAAGGCTTGAAAACAATTAAATGAGAAAGTTTTTGAACTAATTGGTGAGCCAACACATCTGAAAAATACACACATATTAAAGGATAGTTTCAAAGAAGTTGCATTTGTATTGAATGAATCCAACAACTTTGTATTGGATATATGTAGGGTTTAGATTGCTATGGACAAGTTCTACAATATGTCTATGGAAGAATGTAGAGACAAGCTTAAGTTTTCTCTCAAACTTAATGAGAGTGAGATTATTAAGGGAAAAAAACTTGAACGTATGAGTATAACACTTATGAATCAAGCATTGGATCCCAACATCGATGAAAACCATACTTTATACTTCAGTGTACAATCAGAGAATGAAATATGGTGGCTTGTAGCATTTGAAGTACCAAAGGAGGACCATGAAGTACATAAAGTTTTTTTAAACCTCACTAATATACCTAGTGTTATTCAATAGCAAAATAATGGAGCAATTTTACAGATTGAGGGGTTTGGAGACAATAAAGTTGAATGGCATCTTGCAAGTGATTTAAAAACATTGTAGTGTATGTTTGATTTATCAAATGCAACGAATGCAAAACTTCCGTGCATATACTACATGCAAACTAGGAAGAAAGAGAAAGAATGAAATAAAGAATGGCTTGCCAAGGCAAGACAACAATGTGTTTCAACACGTGATCAAAAAGTCATGAGAAATGAAATGCTAGTTCAGTGGATCCAAACTGGCACCCTATTTTGGAAATACCACTAACAAGGGTTCACTTTTTCACATTACGTTGTTTGGTTAGAATAATTGAGAAGCTAGTATATGAATATATATGCTTTGCATACAAGATGTAGCATATGTCAGAGAAGCTAATGCTACATGCAAAAGGGTAGAACAAGTCCTCTCTAAAGTTGGATTGCATGAGGGCCAAGTAGAAATAAAAAAGGACGAGAAAAAATAGAGCAAGAGTAGAAATATCCCTTGTAATCCATGCTTTTTGGCAGACCCAAGGCTAGGAAGTTTATATCTCCACCTCGAGATGAGAAAGGCAATATACTTGTAAAACAACCAGAGAAGTATGAAGCATGGAAAAAGTTGCACCTTGCTATTCCGGATTGGAGCAATGGAGGATGAATGAGGATTGCAAAGGCAGAAGTGTGGATACACCTAGATAGATTAGCAGATCTCTTATAAAAGTTGAGATTTAGGGATGGTGATGCCAATACATTTAAAGAGACAATTGCTAAATTTCATAAGTCCATGGTGGAGACATGGACTACAAACAACATAACACACTACATGGTTACTATTTTCACCATTACAGAAAAATATCATAATTTTGAATTAGTTTGTGTTTCTAATCTCTCTTCTTGTGTAGCATATACTTGAAGCACATGGTCCATACTTTGCAGATCAATAAAGTTTGGTAGTATGGTCAACTCAAGGCATGGAATGCCCTCATTGGCAAGCTCGCTGTGCTTTTCAAAAGGCAACTAATCATGGAGGTGTCATCAATGATTCCAATTCTATGAGTCAATTATTACAATGGTGATATAGGATATTAGAGATACGATACAAGGAAAAAGAAAATAAGTCTAAAACCTCTCAAGAAAATTTTATAAGTAGGGCAATATATGAAGTGAGAAAAGCAAGATATAAAAACAACACAACTAGACAATGCCACACAGAATGGCTGGCAACCCAAGAGAGACATGGAAAGAAATGGAAGCCTAGATAAAGATAATACTTTTGATGCATTTAGAGTCCATGAGAGAGCATAGGTACTAAGGATATGACAGATCAATACTCCTATCTTTAACATGAGATGTGTTGCAAATTTTGTTTAGATTTTCAAAGGTTTGTTACTATGTTTTTCAAAGTCAATTTCAAACTATGTTTTTAAATGATGAAAAGTTGATTTCAAAATCCTAAGACAAAGATATGAAAATTCCAAACCATGGAACTTTCACTTGCCTAGATAGAGAGGGGCATGAGGAGGTGGTAGGAGAGAGAGAGAGGCGGGGATGGGGTGGATAAATTAAATGAAATTATAATTTTAAAGTTCATTTACACCACAATAAGTTTAAAAATTTCACACTTAAGTCAAGTCCCTCCTTTCATTTTTTTCCCATTACTCTTCAATCTATCCTCCACCTTTCTATTCTTCATCATCACAACCATGGAACATTCCAAGATTCCTATCAAGAAGGCACCTACAAGAACAAGAGCTTAACACTCTTCCAAATCTAATGAGTGTATTGTGAGCAACAAAGGTCCCTTGGTGGCCAACAACAGTAGCCCTACTACAACTCCCAACAATGGTGGCCCTAGTGTTGTCAATAATGATGGTTTGCCATTGTCTAGAAATGGTGGTCCACATGCTCCAGTTGCTCCACCTCCCACTATTGCTCCGATTGGTAATACATGTCCTCCAACACATAGGAAGCAAAGATGGAGACCATGCAAACACAATATTAGTGAGTTTGAGAATCTGCCAATTCCCATTTTTTGAATACTAAAAAGATGGCACCTGGATAGCATGCCCATAAGTTTCTCAAAACCATATCATGTTACCTATCACTAGAAAGTGCTTGAAAAATGGAATCTATTGAGCTATAGACTGCTAGATTTGGAGTTATAGTGTTCAAGTTATGACAAATCCAAATACTTGACCACATGTCCCAAACTTATGGAAAATTTTCATATTCCCCAATATGGTGTTATGCATAGTTATGCTATGTGAGATAAGAAAATTCCAAAAGAGTGCCAACTTGAATATTCCTAAGGCGCCATTCTCTAGGTTGGTGTAAGAAATACTACCATTAGGAAAAAAATGAACTCACAAATGGGCCTTTTAGTCCCCCCCTCTCCTCCTTAAATCAAGGAAAAGAGGAGAGAAGAATAGTAAAATAATCCTCCTCTCTCTCCACTTTTGCAATCTTATTTTGCCTTTTTTATATTATTTATAAAGATATACTCATATTCCTTGTTTCTCCTCATTCAAGAAGTCTTTTTCAACCAAATTTGATATTCAAAACAGAGTTAGTTACGAGAGTGTGGGGCTTTGTTTTCAATGCAAAATGATTAGTAGATACGAGAAAATTGATTTTTTAATTGAGAACAAGGAAAATGAAATTTTGAAAGTTCCTTTTAAGATATTTTGGGGATTTTTTATATTCTAGCTTTTGGTTTTAAAAAAACTAACTGGTCAAATTTCTTGTTTTTTGGAGATATTTTTGGAGGCAAAATATAAATATCTAAAATACAAAAAGTCTTGGACATCCCTACCCTCTGAGCTATTCCCCCCCATATCTATACTCTCTCATGCCTCTATTGTGACCTCTTCTCTGTGTTTATGCAACCTTCATTAACAGAGTGAATTACTTATACCCTCCTTTCCCTTGGCACCTTTGTGTGTCTCTCTGTGCATCTCCACTCTACCTCTTGTGACAACCAAGTAGGCTTCCCATTTCTATTAATAGTAAAATGAATACACGAAAGAAGGAGCTGCATATTGAGGTAGAGATTGAATATGCCCCATTATTCAAAAGAACCCAGCATACTAGTGTCAACCCTCAGGTTTTTGCAGAGTTACAAGCAAATGGGATTGAAACATGTGGATTTGTGAGTTGATGGGGGAATCTACCCAATTGACCCCTTAAACAATAGACCTCCAACTTTCTCAGGAGTTGCAAATTTGCTGAAGTATGTGTGCGAGGGTGAAAATGGGTTACTCAGTTATACTAGGTGACTCAATGATAACGCGTTCAAAGTATTTAAGCAACCATAAAAAATTGCCATGATGTGATTACTGCACATTAACTTCATATGCAACAACTCATAGGACAAGTGGTATAGCTGAATGACACTATAATTCAACAAAACAATCAAATTATTTCAATGCATGACACTATCCATGACATTGGTATCTCATATGAGGAGGCAAAGGCACAACTGGACGACTTGAGAAAGATCAACAACAAGCTAACACAAGAGCACAAATGAAAGAAGAAGCCAACCAATGAGTTAATTGTGAATAGCAGCTAGCGGAAGCAACGTATCAAAGCATGTAAGATAGCTCAGAAAGAGAACCTAGGTGAGGGTGAGGTTGGATCGTGTATTAGTAGATTGTTGAAGGCAAGTACATTAGAAAACACTTTGAGCAATCCTAAGTTTAAGGCTGTGAAGAAAAAGGTGATTGAGTGCACATTAAAAGATGTGCCAAATGAGTTCTCAGTTGTGGATGCACAATCTATTTGTGACAGGGCCGGTATTAGCACAATGACTTACTCAAAGATATTCAAAGGTGTGAAGGCTGGGTTTGGTTGTGTGCTGAAGAGAAATAGAATCGTGCCTCTTCCTCAACCTTCAAAGTTAATAGAGGCCCGACGGCAACTTAATACAAAGGTTTTGGAGTTGATAGGAGATCCATGCATGTTCAATGTGTGGAAACACTAAAGGTTGGGACAAAAAATGCATATGAGGTGAAGTTCACTGAACTCAACAATTACTATTTAGATTTGAACAAGGTGCAGTTGAAAATTGTAATGTACTACAATATGTCTGTTGAGGAATGTAATGGTAAATTGTAGTTTGTTATAGAATTAGATGAAAATGAGGTCATCAAAGGAGTAAATCTTGAAAGAGTTAGTGTAACTCTGATGAATAGAGCTTTACAATTCGACAAGAACAAGCCAGGGGACTTTAGTGTTCAATTTGAGTACCATGTGTGGTGGCTCACTGCATTTGAAGTTCCTAAGGAAACAATTGAGGTGCTACAGCTATTCTTTATGCACACAAGTATTCCAAGAATTATCGATCGTCAGGAACATGGTGAGATGCTCTCAGTTGAAGGGTATGGTCAATACTTGGTTGAATGGCATCTTGCAGGAGACTTGAAAACTTTAAAATGCATGTGTGAAATCTCCAATGGTGCAAATACAAAGAATCCATGCCTATATTGCTTGACAAAGAAGGTGGAAGGAAAGGACGGAAAGAAGAACTAGTAAAGGTTGACAAGTGCTGCACTGACGCGCAATAGAGAAGATCCCACTTGGAAGCCCATCTTCAACATTCCCTTGGATTGTATTCACATTTGTTCATTGCATGATTCTATTAAAATCATGGAGAAACTTGTATATGAATACATTTGCTTTGCTTATAGGATGCAACAAAAAAAAGAAGCCATTGCAACGTGTAGGAATGTGGAGTGACTACTATCAGAAATTGGGCTACACAAGCATCAAGTGATGTTTGAAAAATATGAGAAGAGATCAGGAAAATTTGGTAACTTTCCAAAAAAGCCTTGCTCTGGAGGAGCAAAGGCTAAGAAGTTTCTCTCAACATGTGTGCAAAAAGTTACATTTTGCAGTTCCTGATCAAAGTTATGGAGGAAGAACAAGATTGGCCAAAGCTAAGGTTTGGATAAGTCTTAAAAAATTGGCTCCCTTACTTTGCAAGATCGTGTTTAACAATGAAGATAAGCAAGAATTTATCAATGCTATGCATAACTTCTACGAAAACATGGTGGAAGCATGGGCCAAAAGCTCTATCACACATTACATGGTGCATACTAAGTTAATATTTTAAAATTGTATGAATTGTATAAACTATTGAGCATAGTTTTACTTATGTGTGATATGTGTCTTTGTAGCATATCCTTGAGGCACATGGGCCATACTTTGCAGAAAAGGGAAGTATTGGAATTTGGTCCACACAAGGGATGGAAAATTCACATTGTATAGCGCGTGGTGCATACCAAAGAAAAACTGATCATGGTGGAGGGGTGAATGGTAGCAATCCAATGATCCAATTGCTATCTTGGTGGTATAGGATTATAGTAGCGGATGAAGCTGAACTCTTGCAAAAGAGAGCAAAAGAAAGTGCTGATGAATCGGCTGCAGACATGATGGAATCACATCGTGTCACTAAAAGAGTGTATTATGAAGCCTCAAGTGCCAAAGAAAACCATGCCAAGTGGCTAGAAACAAGGCTTCGACAAGGCAGCAAATGGGTTTGAAGAGAGCTAAGATAGTAAGATAAACAATGTGTTCAGTGTGAATGCAATTTATAGTTTAAGAGAGAAAGAGAGAGTGTGCATCTATGTGAATGAGTCTCACAGTTTAGGGTTATATAAAAGAGGGTTTCACTTTCTATCTTATTCATTGAGTTCTCACATCTCTTGTGTAGGAAAGATGGCTAGATCTAAGGTAGTTGCAAACAAGCTTCCGCTCAGAGCCCCATATCATGTTCAGCCCCTTGGAGCATCTACTAGCTCAGATGCACCCCCTTCTCAACCTAATCCACCTTCCTCAAGCCGCCCTCACAAGGGTCCTCCTTAGCATCCCCACAAGAAATGCAAGTGGAAGCTAGGTATAGTGGCCTTGAGAGAATTTAGGAGGTATTAACGCTCTTTTGATCTCATCATTTCGAAGGTGAGCTTCTCGAGACTTGTTCGTGAGATTGTGCAAGACCTCTACCACATAGAAAGCAAGAGGTGGTTTTTGGCACAAGGTTAGGATAGACCTAATCGCTTCATAAAAGAATGTCTTCATGCTCTACAATGTGCTGCAGAAGCCTTTTTAGTTGACTTGATGACTGATGCTCAACGTTGTGCAATACATGCGAAGTGCATCACTGTAACTCCCAAGGACTTCCAACTTGTAAGAAATCTTCAAGCAGTGAAGGATGCATTCGTTCCAATGGAATGAACACAGTTTGTATTGTTATCTTTTTTGGCATAGTGTTATCCTCGTGCATTGGACATATGACTATGTTCCAATGCAAAACTATTGTATACGCCCTTAAAATATGAATTAAAATTTTACACTTGTCCTTCTCTCTTAACTTTGACTGTGCATCTTCACTGTATTTTCAACTCTTACTTACAATTTTTGTTAGCACTATCAATTTCAATAGGAATAACATGCAAAAATTGACCATTTCTTGTTGTAGACTTTACTCTTGATGCCTCTGTACAGTCTATGTGGTGCAAAGTTTCTAAGGGCCAGTAGTCGCGATGTTGATTTCTCAATTATCACTCCATCCATAATTTTGGTGTGGGATAATTTTTAAAATACTAAACTGTATCAGAATGCGATGAAACTTCACATGTGCACTTGTTAGATGGCAAAGAGCCCAAATTATTTTTTAAAAAAAAGTGCATGCACTTCGGACCAGGGGTCTGCATGCACTTTTTTTTCAAAAAAAAAAGGGCTCTTGGCCGCCTAACAAGTGCGCGTGTGAAGTTTTGTCACATTTCGATAAAAGGTTATGGATTTATGATCACACGATGGATAGTGCGTATGAAGTTGCATTAACCATGGTTTTGGGTTTTGAATGGGTTAAAAGTTCATTCTTCTTCTATTTTCACATTTTGCTTTCTTTTCTTCCTCCATTTTCACATCCCCAACCTCAGTCTCTTCTTCATCTTGCCCTCCTTGAGCTTGCATGGCATGCACCAAGCAAGCATGTCATTGTTTTGGCCCTTGAAAGACATCACGCCACAGCCCGCCACCTGGAGCACAAGGTGGAGCCTCCTCTAGTGCAGCAATAGGTGCTTCCCATAGAGCACAAGTACCACCACAGAAGAAGAGATGGAAATCGGGTTCTGTCGCCCTTCAAAAGATAAGGAGAATCCAACGCGGATACGAGCTTCTCATCCCGAAAAGTTCTTTTTATAAGGTTGTTCGAGAAGTCATGCAAGACTTGGAGCTGAAAGGGATGGGAAGATTATGGGCACAAGTGTAAGATGGCCCACCAGCAGGAAGGTGGACTGTTGCAGTTATGGAGGCCGTACAAACAGCTGCAGAGGGGTTTCTCATTGACTTGTTCAATGATACATAGCTTGCGTCCATCCATTCAAAGCATGTCACAATCATAGATAAAGATATGAACTTTATCATTCGGCTTTGACACTGCAAGGGGACTCCGTCATAGTTTACTAGATTAATGATGCAAGGTTTGTAATGAGCGTTATTGTGTCATAACATCTTGGAAGACCAAAAAATTTTGTATACTCTGCCACATTGGAATATTTATTTATATATACATAATATCTCATGAAATGTGTACTGAATTCAAATAATTGAGTAAAGTTGTTTTCTTTTGTTTCTTGAAATGCATGACTTTTATTTTTTGTTTAATGTATGAACGCATCAAAAGTAATAATACGTATGAATACAAGTTACTTTTTTGCTTATGCACAATCGCAAGTGCAGTACTACACGTTGAATTATGTTAATGTATGCGGATGCGTCATTCACGTACCACACATTATCGTCACACTTACACAATCACAAGTGCAGTACTACGTGTTGAATTATGTTAACATATGCGAATGCGTCATTTACGTACCACACATTATCATCACACTTATACAAACCACACATTTATTTAATAAATATTTATTTTTAGGGACAAAGTAAAGTATCTTATATTCATCAAGAAAAATACATGTGATGGCTGTTAGTGATGGTAGATACAAAACGCCAATAGCCAACAAGAACTCTCAATTGTTCCTTGGCTTTTTCATCGTTGGAGAGGAGGGGCCAACTTCCAATGAAAATATAAGTTCCTTCTTTGCTTCAAAAATGATGCGCTCCCCCTTCAGCTCTTTCTCTAGAGAAGCGGATCTGACACTTTAGCGAGGTCACCTAATGTAGCAAGCACATACATTGCTCCACCACACATTTGGTCAAACAAGTTAAGAAGCTTTGACCGCTTGATTAGCACCACCTTCTCCAAGCTAGATGTCACAGGTATCACTTGAAAAGGTCCACAAACTTGGTCAAAGCTCAAATTTTCATGATTATTTATTGCCCTCCTGGTGAGCACTTCTTATGGAAGTCCACCAAATCTACAACAAGGTTACCAATATACTCCTTCAGAGCTGAATCCTTCTGTCGATCTGCATGTCAAGCTCCTCCTTGCCTTCATGCAAACTCATCTATATACAGTATGTCCTGAATGACAAAGTCAAATCAAACAATATATTTAGCGACTAACCTAGAGTTATCAAAAAGCGATGAAACTTTACGGTAGGGTGTGTCGGGTCCCCCGGAGTGCATCAGACAATAGCATATTACTGTGAGCCCCCCTGTAGGATGCGTGAGGTCTATCAGACACACTAAAAAGTGGCCCCAAAT